>NC_056744.1:127690532-127703032 GCF_019279795.1 Protopterus annectens | reverse complement strand
AACTATCCCCTTACCCTAACCCATGCCCTAACCCTAAGTTCCCTGACTGTTGCACCATAGTGGAGGACATAGCTTGTTTTTTATGACCTCCACTGTGCAGTGGTGTTTTCGGTGAAGTGTACTTACGCAGAAGTGAGGCTTCCTATTGCAAGTTCAAAGTAGTGAACTTTCGTTTTTGTAATAGGAATCTGTTATTGTCATGGGTATGTCATGGTGGGTGACTGGGGGGAAAGCAGGGTGAAGTTAGGACTAAATTTGTCAGTCAGTTGACTTTCGATGCATTTTGGTTTCTCTCTTTTTAATTTTTCCAAATCTTTTGGGTTTCTAATACCATGACAGGAATGGATCCCATTCTTAAGTCAAAGTATGATTGAAGTTCATGAAATTAGTATTGTATCAATCCTTAATGTTAGCCAGAAGTACTCTTTGCAGCACCCACTATTTGCCCAGTACTAACTCATACTGCAATTCATATGAATTTACATGTATTGGTAACATATCTAAGTATGATTGTAAATTCTTTTTTATAAGACCCATTGCTCCTACTACTATTAGAATTGCCTGGGTATCCTTCTTCCACATTGCCCTGGTTTCTGCCTGCAAATCCTGGTATTTTATGATTTTGTGTCTTTCTGTACACAAGGCACTGTTGTCACTGGATGTAGCAATTTCAATGATCAAGCTACTTTTGTCTTCTTTTCATGGACCACTATGTCTGGTTTTCTCACATCTATCTTTTAAACTGTTGGTAATGGATGATCCCATGTGATATAAACTTCATCATTTTCTATAATGTTTTGTTGCTCATGTTTCCAATGTTTTTCAGCTACTTCAATATTATGACATTTGCACAATCCCCAATGCAGCAATCTTGCCATATTATTATGCCTTTCAATATACAGTCCTTCTACCATTAGTATATCACAACCAGCAACATTTGTCTGTTTCTTCCACATGTTCACCAACATGTAAACCAAAGTGTAGGTAGTCCACTATTCTGGGCCACCATTATTAACCTTTCACCTTTTGGTTTAAATTCACCTCTCCTTAACCATTCATGTGTTCAATCCTGATCAACATGAGTATGTTCCAAGAGTTTTCTATATTTGCAACTTTATTTATGTATTTTCCACAATTCTTGCCTTCCCATCTAATCCTTTACCTTATATTTTTTTATTTTGGATTTTGGCACATTTAGTTGCTGCCTGAGTTTTATATTCTTCTGGTCTGATTTCCATTCCCACTTGACACTAATATGCTTCTGCTAAACTAAGCAGGGAAGTCATCTTAGACTTATTCTCTTCATGTTTTAAAACTTTCACTATGTTTGAGTCTTGGGAGGCCAGCAGATATGTATGCAGTCCTACAATTGCAGATCTATACATTTAATCAAATTCGAGGAGGCCCATACCTCTTTCAGAATGGGGAATATATAGTCTTGGTATACACTGATTTTTATAAGCCATTTGATAAGCAAGAAGCAGCCTTCTTGTTTTCCTGTAAAACCGATCTAACACCTTTTGGGGCCAGTCATTCACTCCAAAACTATAAGTTAGGACAGGAAGAGCAAATTAGTTTACAGCTTGGACTTTGTTCCTAGATGTCAGCACTGTTTTTGGTATTAATTCTAGTCTTCTAAAATATTCCTTACTAAGTTTTATTAACATTTGTTTATGTTTTGTTGTTGATCCTTCATCAGTTCCCAAATATTTATACACTCCCTCTTGCTCGATTTCTTTTATATAACATTCCTGTCCCAGGCTGATGTTTTCTTAGTGCTGCAGCTTACCTGCTTTAAAGGTCGCTTTTGAACATTTATCAAGACCAAATGACAATCACTTGTAGTTGTGCTTTCAGTTCCTCATCTGATGAACTATACAATGTTAAATCATCCACAAAAAGAAGATCAGAAGTCTTTACACTTTGTTGTTTACTGGGAGCCAAATTGCAGCCCTGACCCAATATGTTAAGTACAAGATAAAAAGAAAACCCACACTGGAGCCACCACGACCAGTTAAATCTTTATTTAACACAGATAAGTGATTTAGAGCATTAGCTCTTCATCAGATCTAAAAACAGTTAAAATCAGCCATAAACAAATAGCAACCAATTAGAATCAATAGCATAACCTACGACCCTTCAATAAGGGTTTTAAAGGCATACAAGCATTTAACCCAGGCATATGGTTAGCTTGCAATTCAGCTATCCATATTAACTCAGCTAAATCAGTACTGTGTACAGTGTCACCTCCCCCATACTCACTTGTTGAATGTATAACACCATAAACTGAAATCTATGCTCTTTATTTCTTTCAATGTGTTGATATAGAGCATTGCTTCTCAAACATAATCTGATGTTTTAGTTCTGCAGTCTGCATATAATCTTGGTATATAAAAAAAGAACTGGAAGACTTTACACACTGATGATAAGCTGAAAGCACTAGTAGATCCGTACCCCAATAGCCAAAATCTGAAGCAGATTTTATGTAAGAACATACTTACCAACAGGTTCATAACACATAGGAAGAAGTTGGGAACTTTTAAATGCAAGGCATGTTGATATGTCAAAGAAAATAACATCTTTGTACACCCTGTATCAGGTAGGAAGTATATACCAAAATTACATGCAGACTGCAGAACTAAAAATCTGGTATATTTAGCTGACTGCATATCATACCAAGCATTCTATGTTGGGAAGACTAATAGAATGTTAAAACAACATATATTGCAACATATGAGTGATATCAGATTATGTTTGAGAAGCAATGCTCTATATTAACATATTGAAATAAATAAAGAGCATAGATTTCAGTTTATGGTGTTATACATTCAACAAGTGAGTATGAGGGGGATGACATTGTACATAGTATTGAATTAGCTGAGTTAAGATGGATAGCTGAATTGCAAGCTAACCATACACCTGGGTTAAATGCTTGTGTGCCTTTAAAACCTTATTGAAGGGGTGTAGGTTCTGCTATTGATTCTAATTGGCTGTTATTTGTTTAAATATGGCTGATTTTAACTATTTAGATCTGATGAAGAGCTAATGCTCAAAAGTGCTTATCTTTGAGTTAAATAAACTTTTAACCGGTGGTGGCTCCAGTGGGTTTTCTTTTTATCTTCTATGGTATATTTTACCACTATGGACTTTTACTTCTTCCTTGACTGCTTTGGATTTTAATTTGTTAAGTAGACAGCTTAATGGGTTAAAAGCAAGACAAAAGAGCAATGGTGACAAAGAGACACCTCAGAATATCCCCCTTTGAATTTTTATCTCTGGAATAATAATTTATCCTTTATCATGGCTTAACGGCAAAATGGTTTGCCACTGCTTCATGGTCGCTGTAATGTAATCAACCAGTGGAGAATGTATCTTATACATTTTTAAATACTCTTTTATTCATGAATTTGTGATACTGTCAAATGCTTTTATGTAGTCTATCCATGCTGTACTTAGATTTTTCGCCTTTTTACAGTTCTCGATTATGACTTTATTTAACAATAAATAAACCTTTGTTCCATATGACTTTAGTGTTACCCTTTTGTTCTATTGCCATTGCCATGATTGAGTTTTCTTCTGAATGACCATAAACACTGTCGGCACCAATTCTAGTGTATAGTTTATACGTCATCAGAAGGCAAGTTATTGGCCTATAATTTTTAGGTTAGCTTGCAGGTTTGCGCTTAAGTAGGAGTATTGTTTTTCCTGTTGTTAACCAGGTTGGTGTCTGTTTGGGGTGCACATATAACTAGTTCTTACACATGGCTAAATCTTCATGTAAAGATGTTAATACTTTTGGCCAGAAGTTAGGTACTGCATCTGGGCCTGGGGTTTTCTAATTAGGAACTTTTCTTAACATTGTTTCAGTTTCTCTGGCCACTACTTCTTCTATCCATTCAGCTTCTTTGTTATGTTCCAGAGGATCTTCATAGATATTTCTCCAAAAGCTATTTCTTCTTTTTTTGGTGATGTTTCAATTACTTTTGCCTATTTTCCCAATTCTCTATAAAACTTTTTTGAGTCATCAATAAATTGTTTATTTTGTACTTTTCCTTATATTTGTCTGCACACCTTGTAAGTTTTTCTGCCTGTGCTGATATTTTTAGCTTATTATTTGAAATAGTGTACGATATATCCTGACCTGTTCTGATACTGCGCATTGGTTTTATCACCTCTATCTTTCTAAGTATTTTTGTTCATCTGTTCCCTCTTCTATACTCTTCTAACAATGACATTTATTGTCTTAATTGCTTTATAGTTTTCTTTATTCGATACTTCCTTCTATTCCCTTACTGCCCTGTGTTTTTGTTTTAAGACTTTATCTATTATTAATTTAGCTGCATAGTAATATACCCTATTTATTTCTGTTATATCACATGCATTTCTATGAACAGTCCTAATTACAGTGTTCATTTGTTTTATCAAACTTTTAACTTTTGGGGTTTTATTAACTTTCTGTAGTCTATTTCTTTCATTGATCTTAATATGTCTGTCCATCACTATTAAATCAAGCAACTCTTCTCTTAGATCATTTTCTTCTAAACTGAAGACACATTCTTTGTTCTCCATTTCCTGCAGGCATTCTGCAAAGTACCAGAGCATCTTCCTGTGCCACATTCTCTTCAGTTTCATCCTATATCATCCAATGCTCTTTCATATGGGAACTCACTGGCCTATTACTCCACAACATTGACTGCATCAGCATTCCCATGGTTTCCTGTTCTTTACCTTGCTGTGCAACTCCAACTGAACTTTTTCACTGGTTTCGTATGGAAGGCTCCAAAGTATATTCATATGGCAACTGATCAGATGTTTCCCACTCCACTGGTTTCTCCTTAATTTGGGGATCCATTGCTCTATCCTACTGTGGTATTATCAGAGTTAGATTTTTCTACACTAAATCCTTCACTTTGCAGGTAATCCATAGCCTCAGTTTCTATTTCTTTAACTTCTCCATTACTAATCCTCTTTTATACTTTTCCTCTGTTTTTCTATTTTTGTATTGTAACATTTTCCACATCCAAATGCCTTTGCCTGTATTTCTCTTCAAATATCTTTGGTGCTGCTTTTTCACATTGATTAGTTTTGCTTTCTCCTTTGCATAAATATTGCACCATATTAAATCTCTTTTTCTTTCCTATGTCCATATTTCTTCTTCAGATGTCTCCTGCTCCTCCTGTTTCTCCTTACTTTGGGGACTCATTGTTTCATCATGCTGTGATATAACCTTTATTGGACTTGCTGCAGTAAATTCTTCACTTTGCAGGTATTCCATAACTTCAGATTCTATTTTTTTAACTTCTACTTTACTAATCTTGGTTCTGTATAAATAGTTCCATTTACACTTAGTTTGGCACACTATGGGTATTACTTCTGAGGTTCAGACATAGCTGAAGAAGGCTTTATATTTATCTTTTGCCTGCATGGCTTTGTTGGACTTAACAAGACTCCTGAATTAAATCCAAGAAAAAATTGTGCAGATATAAAGCAGTAGAGACCAAACTTCTCAAGACTTCAAAAAAATTCAGCTTTAATAACAGATGTAAGATGTAAGCACTTTCATAATGATAACATTGCTTTTTCAGACTCCTGAATTGATTATTTATTTTAATGAGGGGTTTCTTGCTCTGCTAGTCACTGCCCTTCCTGGAGTTGGCCATGGTTTTCTTCCTTTACTTACATGGCTGATACTAGGATTCCATCAGGGTGGCTTGTTTTTAGAGGTGATCCTTTGCTTATTCTAGATAGATACCACTGCCTTGATTCAGTTATATACATGATGGTAAAGGGTTTCTGTAATCATTTCTGCATAGGCAGTGGAGTTCATTTGGTTTGGGGGCTTGAATGTTTGTCAGGGTATCACTCAGTAGTAGATTAGCTTTGGGATAATTCCTAAACATTTGGTGGTTAAAGGGAGTTATCGTTTTTATATTATGCCTGGTCCAATGATGGGCAGGTGAATGTTGGGGTAAATAATAAATAACAATTGCCATACCCCTGAACACTGGGTCAAGAAAAAAGTCTGAAGAGAGCTGTGTGATGGTATCCCTAAAGCATGAAGACTGGAACGTATCCCTGGAGTCTGAAAAGGATAGGAACTAAGGAGAGCTACTCTGCCTGTGGGAGAAAACCTATTGATAATACTGGGGATTGGAATGATTGTTTTACCCTGGGAAATCCTTGTACAAAGGGATACTTCTACTGTGAACTGCACTGTGGAAAAACTGCTGTCCACAAACTGGATTTACTTCTATTATTCCAAGTTTTGCTACAGCAAAATACTTTTCATTACCCTTGTAAATAAAATTTGTCTAAAGGCACTAAAATTGTTTTCATGCACTGTCTTTATAACTACTGGTATTATAGACTGGTGCAGCTTTATCTGAAGTAGGCAGAAAACAGTTTTATTACAAACTGTGAATCTGTATGCTATGTGAAAGTGCCCTGCCTGAATTAATTTTCCATAACTCCAGAAAAGGGTGCAACTTTCCTGACTGAAGTGCAGCAACATAAAGTAATACTTAAATATATGTATAATACCAATTCCTCTCAAACTGCATGAAAAACATAAGAACTATTAAGCTCATATGGGGATTTGCTTTGGCAAAGGATATTTACTGCAGTAACAAGGGTTATATTATAGAAATTACTGTTGATTCCTGTGGGGGCATAACTTGAACAAAGTAGCTGTGGCTTTGGTGAGCTCTTACTGAACTCAACTACAGCCCTTCTATAAGAAGTGCTGACACTAACATACACTTGCTCAGCTTTCATGACACAAGTTAAGCTACTTCAGCCTATAACAACAGGTATCCATCACTGACCAACGCATGCTCAGCCTTCAATAACAGCTGTCAGCTATGGCTGAACCACTCACCTCAGTGGGAAAACACAGCATACCTCTGAAGAAATGTGGAATGGAAGAATTACATTGTGGCTTACTTGGCAGTGTCTGAGTGGTATGCAACTTGAGAAAACTGGCTCCAAGCCATGTGGGCTAATAAATTTCTTCACATTTAACCCAAGACTCACTAAAAGTGTAAATGTACTTTAAAGGTGCTGATGTACAAAATTACAAGAAGCTGAAAAAAGAAATGTTGACTTGAGCTGAGGCTTCTCCTGAGGCTCAGTTCCTTGGGTTTTACAATTTGAAATTCAGTCTGCACAGGCTATTAATGTCAAAATGTTTGATTTAATGTGTATTTTGAAACTTGGGTATAGAAAAGATTACCCTAGTAAGTTGACAAAATGTGACTCTCATAGTGAGCCCAACTGTGCTGAACAGCTAGGTGTTACAGTAGACGATTTGTTACTAACAGAAATTGTATATTGCAAGTTATATGCTCCAGGAGCTAATGATAAGCCTTCACCTTAGTATGTTCCTCTGCCTGTGAACACAAAAAATATTACCATCTGGATTTGTTTGTTTAGATGTTCTAGAAAAGGACACTCACCGAATATGCAACAACAGTTTCCTCAGGCAGTATCCCTACAATGAGTTAGAAAAATGCTGCACAGTTACTGACAGCTATCCAATACTTGTATATTCTGACAGAAAACTGCTTTGGAAAGCAGGTCAATAGAATGTTGCAGTGCTGAACTTTTTAACTTAGAGCTGTAGAATGTACTTTTTCTCACAGTGATGCTACTAAATTTGTTAAATGTAATATTGTGATAGAGGAAAATGGATACTTGAGTTAGATTGATGGAGCATAATTGCATTAGTTCAGTTACAACATGTCTGAAAGCATAAAACAACTGGTAAACAGAAAAAATTAAGTATTGTATATACATGGAAATAAAAGTCAGAAACAGAAGCAGATCTCTAGGAATAAAGAAAGTGAGAAGAATCTCCTGATACTCCTGCTTGAAGAAAGTTACTTTCATGAGTTACCTTTTCTTGAGGATCAACTAGATGAGGGGAGAAACGACCAGCCACGGTGGTGCAGCGGTTACTATTGTCGCCTCACAGCGAGGTTCTCCCATTCGATTCTCGGCTGGAACGCCTTCTGTGTGGAGTCTGCATGTCCTCCCCGCGGTCGAGTGACATTTAAAGACATGCAGGTAGGTGCGTGTGTGAATGGGTGTGCCTTATTTGAAGATTGGGTGTCGGGCTGGCAACTCGGCACTGTAAAAAAAAATCCACTGCCAATCATTAGTGGACCGGAGTTCCGCTGTGGCGATCCCTAACCAGGAAAAGCCGAAAGACATTAGTTTTATTAACATGAGAAAAGACCACAGCCTCTACTTCAGAATACTGATAAAAATAATGCTGACTTGCTTGACTTTCATGTAAGCCATGTCAGCTTCAGCTAGAGAAAATAAGGCAAGAGTAGATGTAGGAAGAAAGGAACAGAACAGTCGTACTTCATATCTGTATGTTGAATTAAGCATCAATCTGTTCTATGGGGTAACTGAACCCAATAGATACAACTGAACCCATTATTAATGCCAGTGCCCAAACACCTGTGATGACATTAGGACTTAGTTACATTTTGGGTGATAACTGGATAAGAACAAGGTAAGAATTGTAGTTATACTTTACTGGACTGGTATAATGATGGACATAAAGCATTTGGGCAGCTTACCCAGAACATCGAAGAACAGCACCCATCAAGAGGTTTAAAGATATGATAGCTTTATCTTCGGTGAATACCATTTAAGAGAGTAGCAACAGATATTGAAGATCTACTTGTAAAATCATATAAAGGACATCAGTATATTCTTGTAATCACTGATTATGCAACAATAGGTTCCTCAAGCAACTAGTACTGTTTTTTCTAAGGTAGGAATTCTCTGAAAATTTTAATCGAGACATTTCACACACAAGAGTAAAATTAAGGCTGAAACCACCAGGCCAACATTTCTCCATTTAATCCTGGGGTGGTTCCTTTAAGACCAGCCTTGAAGAGAAGGAGGGTCCAGTATGGATGTTGATTGGTTAATTGTTGTTTTAAAAGCAATGTTTGATTTTACTTGTGCATTATCTGATGAAGGGTTATACCTGAAAGTGCTAATAGTGCACTTTTATCATACATTTTAATGAATTTTATTGAGAAATGTTGGCCTGGTGGTTTCAGCCTTAATTTTACTCTTGTCTATTTGGAACGTTTTTAGCTGTAACCTTTGGTGGAAGGTATCCTACTTTTTTCCTGGTATTCCTACATTTCACACACACACACACACACACACACACACACACACACACACACACACACACACAGTCTCACACACACACACACACACACACACACACACACACACACACACACACACACACCTCCATCTTGAAATGTGATGACAAACTCAAGTCTACACAGATGATAAATGGCAAACTAACCTCTGCTCCCCTCATGCAAGTTTCTTGGCTGGACTTTCAAATATTGTCAACGTGTGACAAATCAATAGTCTGCTCCATGTGCATGTGCTTCTTTGCATGCATGCTGAGCAAGAAAAATGGAAGCAAATCAAAAAATGGAATGAAAATAATGTTTTATGCATGGCCATGGCAGGACAGATTAAGAACTATGTCTGTAGTAAAACCATATATGGAATGAACATAGGAAATATCACACAGTCCATAAAACAAAAATGTTTGTCTCAAAGAATTCAAACCGGGGGTACACGTGCTTGTGAAAATATCCATAGCTGAAAGCAAGATCCTTGCAAATTGGCAAGAACCTTTTGCAATTGTCAAAAAAGTAAATGAAGTGAATCATAGGGTGAGATGACTCAGGAAAAGGAAACCAGAGCAGTTACACCACTTAAATTCCACATAACGCACGCACTTAGGTCACTCCACAACAGGTACAAATATGACTCTATCATTGTCCATGTTGTTGTGAATGACCTGAGACATACCTCCCTGGACTACATGAAAAGAGACATAGAGGAGCTCTCAGATCTTGTAGCCCAGGTAGGTATGACTCTAACTCTGAGTAGCATCCTACTGTCACTCAGAATGATACCACAGTACAAGCAGAAAATTATTCACTTCAACAATTGACTAAGTTTCTGGTGTCATTCTAAGGGGATCTGGTATCTGTCTGCCTGGGATGACATGATCGACAGACCTCGATGCTTTGCCAGAGATGGCCTGCACCTGTCACTCCAGGGATTCCAGATACATGCCAACCCTCTTGCCACCCCTATAGTGCCTTTTTTTAGGCAATGTCCTGAAGACAAAATTACCACCATAACAGCTACAAGCAAACAAAATCTGAGGGTTATGCTACTCAACACTAGAAGTCTAAATCTCAAAATGCACTCGCTCGAAGCACTCCTTAAAATGGAGAACATCGACACCTGTGCAGTCACCGAGACCTGGTTCAAGGCTCCAGAGAGCACCCCAGAAATACCAGGCTATAATTCATACCACACCTTTCGGCCCCTAAACCTGGACCAAAGCACTAAAGGTGGTGGTGTCTCCATATTCATAAAGGATATGCACACCTTCAGACTAGTAGCTCAACATAACACATCAGAGATACTTCAGGTACAACTAACACTGGGTGCAACTGCAGTCCAGGCTGTAGCCTGCTATAGATCCCCCACCATGTCCCAAGACTCTCACTCCACTGTTCTAAACACAATGGAAAATATTAGAGTATAACCCAATACCCTTATACTGGTAGACTTTAACTACCTCTCCATTAACTGGGAAAATTACTCATGTACCAACACATTTACTCAACGTTTTCTGGAATTCATTAATTTCAATGCCCTGGACCAAGTAATTCTTATCCCCACCAGGGGTAGAAACATCCTTGGCGTGGTCATTACTAACATGGGTGACCATTGCTCTACACCAGTAATCAACTCCTCCCAGGTCAGATCTGACCACAAGCTAATCACCATGGATATCCACATCCCACCCTCAGCCCCCACCCCCCTCCCCCCAAGGAAACCACTGTAAAAAAACTTCTTAAAAGCCAATTTTGGACTTCTAAAAACAGAGATGGCTAACTTCACGACACCCATGCAAATGGAAAATAGGTGCATGACTGAATCATATACCAATGCATTGTATGAGCACATACACAAGTGCTTGGAATGGGCCATACAAAACAGAACCAAGATACTCTTCTCCAAAAAAAGGAAGCCAATGTGCTGGTCCCCCACCATAAACAAACTCTACAACAGAAGGAAAAAACTGTTGCAGAAAAGGGTGAAGTTCCAAGACTGGAAAAACTCCCTTGTCAGCCTCAGCAAAAAACTGAGATCCATCATCAAATCCTCTAAAGCTAGCTAAGAAAACAAAATTGCTGCAGATTCTAAAAACAACCACAAGGCATTCTATAGTTATGTCAAGAATCTACATGGCAATACTCAGATCTGCTCTGAGTTACAATAAAATGGCAATACATATACAGAACCAACTGATATTGCCAACATATTGGCCGACAGGTTCAGTGCAAACTTTACCCCCCTTTCACTCCCTAAAGGGCCTATCACAATACCTGAGGAATGCCAAGTCCCTGTTATCACGGCAACACAGGTAAAAAATGCACTGTCCAAAGCCAAGAATACAGCTTCCATGGGACCTGATAATATCCCTGGCTGTGTTCTACATGAATTACAAAGTGAACTGGCACCACACCTAAGTACCCTGCTCAATCACAGCCTCATTTCAGGCTTTGTTCCAACTGAATGGTGCACTGCTATGGTTATCCCACTCCATAAAGGGGGAGTGACTACAGACCCTGGGAACTACCACCCCATTAGCCTGACAAGTCTGATATAAAAAGGATATGGAGCGCATCACCATGGACATTACAAATAAGGACATAGGGAATCTTCAAACTCTGGACCTCAGACAGTTTGGGTTTGGGAAAGGTGGATCATGCCTGCTCAACCTAATAGACTTCTTTGGGTCTGTCACCAGAGCTGTGGATGAGGGCAAGGTAGTTCACACAGCCTACCTAGATCTTGCCAAGGCCTTCAACACCATCCCTCACTCAGGAATCATAGATAGACTCACTAAACTATGCATAAACCCCTATGTCATAAGATGGGTTGCCACCTGGCTCACTGATAGAACCCACACTGTGAAAGTAGTGGACTCAAAATCTGACTACTGACCAGTTACAAGTGGTGTCCCAAAGGGATCGGTCCTAGGTCCTCTCCTGTTTGACATCTACTTCTCTGACGTTCAGGCCAACACAAATGGACTCTGGCTGACCAAGTTCTCAGATGACTGCAAACTGGGAGCCATTATTGATTCTCCAACTGATGTTGATATTCAACAAAAAGGCTTCACTGACACAAATGACTGGCGCTAGAACCATGGCCTTAAGCTCAATGCCAAAAAGTTCATTATCATTCCCTTTGAGAAAATTTCGGTGCCCATGAACTACCACATAGGCACTAGTCCACTAAACACCAAAGGTGTGATAAGAGACCTGGGGACACAGGTTGACAGCAACCTCTCCTTTGATAACGACATTGCCACTATAGTCAGAAAGTCCTTCTATGTAGCATATCTCATTACAGAAGGTTTC
>NC_056744.1:127647985-127689875 GCF_019279795.1 Protopterus annectens | reverse complement strand
CACAAATGACTGGCGCTAGAACCATGGCCTTAAGCTCAATGCCAAAAAGTTCATTATCATTCCCTTTGAGAAAATTTCGGTGCCCATGAACTACCACATAGGCACTAGTCCACTAAACACCAAAGGTGTGATAAGAGACCTGGGGACACAGGTTGACAGCAACCTCTCCTTTGATAACGACATTGCCACTATAGTCAGAAAGTCCTTCTATGTAGCATATCTCATTACAGAAGGTTTCTCATCCAGGAAGAAAGAGGTCATAATAACTCTCTACTTATCCCTCATTAGGCCTATTATGAAATCTTAGAGAGGAACTGAAATTTCTGTAGTAAGTATGTTTACAGTGGAAGTTAAGCCCCCCCCCCCCCCAGCATGTCCTGCATTAAAAATAGATGTTTTACCAATGTCTCAGAAAAAAGAAGTAAAGACATATTTTCAAAGTCACTTTGCAGAACTAGTTTAATCTAAAACAATATAAAAACTGTGTTTGCTGAAAAAGTGCATTTCGAACCATAGCACACGCCATAATCCCAAAAACATGCAAGGAAGAGGTAAAGCAAATGTGCAAACCTGGACTCACAGAAGAGCCACGCAGTGAGTAGAATAGCACTAATATACTCCCACAGGCCTTAACTGGGAAAAGACGAAAAGACAAACAACATAATATATAATAATCCCCACCAATGGACCAATCACAGTACCAGTAGATTGCCAGGCACTCAGTATTACTGCTGCACAAGTTAAAACAGCACTGTCCAAGGCCAAGAATACAGCTTCTATGGGACCTGACAATATCCCCAGTTGTGTTCTATATGAACTACAGAGTGAACTGGCACCTCAGCTGTGTGCTCTGTTCAATCACAGACTCACCTCAGGCTTTGTCCCTGCCAGATGGTGTACTGCTACAGTTATTCCTCTCCACAAAGGATGAGCAACTAACGACCTTGGGAACTATTGCCCCATTAGCCTGATGAGTCTGATATGCGAAGCTATGGAACACATCATTATGGACCTAATAAACAAGGATACAGAGAATCTCCAAACTCTGGATCCCACACAGTTTGGTTTTGTGAACAGTAGATCATGCCTGCTCAACCTGGTCAACTTCTTTGAGTCAGTCACCAGAGCTGTGGATGAAGGCAAGGTGGTTCATACAGCCTACCTTAATCTGGCCAAAGCCTTTGATACCATTCCCCACTCAGGAATCACATAAAAACTCACTAAGCTAGGCATCAACCCCTATATCACTAGGTGGGTTGCAAACTGGCTCACAGATAGAACCCACAGTGTGAAAGTAGCTGACTCCAAGTCAGACTGCCAACCAGTCACGTGTGGAGCCTCACACGGTTAGGTCCTGGGTCCTCTCCTGTTTGGTATCTACTTCTCTGAAGTCCAGGCCAACACAAAGGGACTCTGGCTGACAAAGTTCGCAGCCGATTGCAAGTTGGGTGCCGTAATTAACTCCCCAAGTGATGTTGACATCCTACAAAAAGGCCTCACTGAAACCAACGACTGGTGTCAGAACCATGGCCTTAAGCTCAATGCCAAAAAATGTGTCATCATCCCCTTTGGGAAAAACCCGGTTCCCATGAATTAACACATCAATGGTAGTCCACTGAACACAGAAAGCGTTATAAGAAATTTGGGAACACAGGTTGACAGCAAACTTTCTTTTGACCACCACATTGCCACTGTGGTCAGAAAGTCTTTCTATGTGGCATATCTCATTACTAAGAGTTTTGCATCCAGGAAGAAAGAGATCATTGTCTCCCTCTACTCTTCCCTCATTAGGCCAATCATCGAGTACAATGCCCCATTTGGCATGTACCTCACTAGACTCCTGCAACAAGTGGAGAGGCTGCAAAAGTACCTCACAAAGAGGGTCCTAGGCCTTAAACACTTGTCCTATATGGACAGACTCAAAAATCTCCAACTATTCTCTGTCTCATATCGCCTACTTAGAGGTGATCTCTGCTTGACTTACAAAGCCATGTCTAACCCAGCTCTGTTAGAAATGCTACATCTAAAGAAATCCCAATCCCTCCACACTACACACTCCAGAGACCTCAACCTCATTACCACAATCAATAGAACAAGCTGGAGGGACAGGTTTATAATCCAGAGACTGCCCATGCTATGGAATAGACTTCCCATACATGTCAAACAGAGCACCTCACTGGCCCTCTTCAAGAGAAATCTTGATGAGTGGACGGGAAATAGAAAATTCACCTCGGGGATCACTCCAGTGACTCTACTCAACAGAGGCACTGGGAACTAAGGTCGGGTGGCACGATGCCAGGGTAATCCTATGGGCTAGGCTTGTAAAGGCTCCAGGGTCATTAGCCTAGTACTCACCTATGTACCTATGAACCTATGTTTTGAAAAGGCTTCAGGAAACTAAATAGCATACCTAAATATGGTTCACATCCCATGCCCTAGGTGGATTGAAAACCAGGCATGGCCAGGCATCTATCTGCTGTGCGCCTAATAAAAGGATATTTGCACAATCCAGTAGACCCCCCCAAAACTATGGAATATGACATTGTCCAGACCAGATGGGCAGTGTCACTATAAATTCCTGCCTTTTGGTTTATACATAGCACCTGCAGTATTCCAGAAGCTGGAGGAAAAAATTGTATACCCTATACCAGGTATGTAACAGCCTACCTGCATATGTGGTAAAATTTTCGGTTTTCTGTGGACTGAAAAGTTTAACCCATCTTAGATTCCCTGTGTCAAGCTGGATTCACTCTTACCCAGCTACATATAAGTTAACCATTGCAGAATCCTGCTATATGGGTTGTCCAATACACCAAGGGAAAGTAAAAACACAGGCCAAGAAAATTTGTCTGATATCAACCACTAAAAAATATATTAAGGCATCTTTAGGCCTGGCTAGCTATTATCATAAATGCATTCCTAAATTTGCTACTATTTCTTGCCCTTGACTCACAGGATCAAGAGTAAGACTCCTTTGAAGGTTAAGTGAACAACTGAGGCAGATCAAGCCTATGCAATTAAAATGTATCTTATTTTCAGAACCAGTACTAGTATATTTTCTAAGCAATTCTTGATAGACATGAATGCCTCTGGGGGTGGGCATAGGGACAGTCTTGTCTTTGATTATTGATGGGGCAAGCATCCTTTGCATAAAATGGGGTGTTACCACCCTAAAGTACTATTTGTTAGGAAGAAACTTTGTATTACTTATTGGTTGTGCATTGCTCCAATGGATCTACTGACAGAAAGACTGCAACCTTAAGCTTTCCAAGTGGGCTTTGACCCTCCAGCCTTATAATTTAAAATTTTAGCACTGTTCGTGCCATATTCACTTGAATATAGATGGTCTCTCTTGGGCTTACACCTCATCCATGAATGCTAGAATTGGTGTTTCTATGCTGGGGGGGGGTGTGGAATATTAACTACTGAGCCTGGAGAAAGTGCAACTCATTTTGGTGTTCTGTCTGATCGATCTGTAACAGAGAAGCATGTCAAAGACATTATTTTTTTTTTATTTTTTCAGCTCAGCACAAGCCCTCCACAACCCTAACTTGTATTTACACCAAATAGTCAGTCACATCACAATAGGAAAAAGTGAAAACACCGAAAGGAAGTGCAGTGCTATCTCATATAATACAAGTAACTGTAACAAAATTAACCAAAAATTAAAAACAACTGCAGGAAAGTACCTCGGACAAATATGCTACGATGAATTGTGGGTATATGACAGAAGAATGCCAAAGAAGCTGAAAAGTAAGGTGTACAAGACAGTGGTGCGACCAGTACTACTGTATGGTACAGAAACCTGGGCAGTAAAGGCAGAACAGTTGAAGAAGCTAGAGGTGATGGAAATGAAGTGCCTGAGAAAGGTGGTAGGATGCGAAGAAATGAGGACATAAGAGCAGAAGCCAAAGTAGCTCCAATTGCAGAAAAGATCAAAGAAAACAGATTACAATGGTATGGGCACATGTGTAGAAAAGCAGAATACAATCTGGTGAGGGAGATTTGGGACAGACAGGAAGAAGGTAAGAGGAAGCGAGGGCGTCCAGCAAAGAGGTGGATGGATTGTGTGAAAAAAGATCTGCGACAGTCAGGCATGAGTGTTGAAGAAGGCAGGAGAGTGGCACTGAATCAAGAGAGTTGGTGACAGTTAATACGATACCCCGACCCCATGTAAATGGGAAAAAGGGGATAATGATAATGATGATGATGATGATGATGATGATGATGAATTGTGGGTATACCAAGTATCCACTACTTAACTAAAACAAAGTGGCATGAGCATAGTGAAGAGTACTGTCTGAAACTGGGTATTACACTAATTTCTAAAGCTGTATGACCTTTCAATGAGAACAATTAAGTATGTGGTCATAAGCGCACATCCTTCACAAATGGGTACAGAGAAGCTTGTTTCTTGCATGAACTTGGGCGTAGAGGTAAGTAGCAATGACAATATCAATAATGTAGCAGTTTTTTCTGTTACGGCTTGTGACTGCTCATTCTTTAACAGTGTTCCATTTAAGATCTTGTGCTTCAGTTATTTTCAGTTTCAGGATATTGAGCTCAATGAAATGTGCTTGGAGATTACTTACAGGAGCTCCGTGTGACACCATTGGCATAATGGTTAAGGTTTCCACCTCCCAAGCACAAGGTACAGGGATTGATCCTTTCCACTTACCAATACCTGTGTGGAGTTTGCATGTCCTCCCCTTATTTCTGAGGGGATCCTTCCACCCCCCCCAAAAAAAAAAAAACAGATGGTGGGTGTTTCCACCTTAACTTCACCCACAAAAAAAAATGAATGGTGTCATTCGGCAGAAGAGTTGTGGCTGTGTAAACAAACCACTTTAGCCATTAATTATGGTATGTATGATCCTCTAGATAGGAAAACAGGGATCACAGTCTACACAGCCTGTCACACCTAGCTACTCAAGGGTGTAAAATTGGCTATAGGTGATTTGGTCACATGGATTATTGTTGACAATATGGGTATTTATCGCTAATAAGTTGGTTGAGCATATGACCTGCTAAAACCTACAACAGGGACTCCTGATAATGGTGGGAGACGTCTATGTGACTCTGTTGACCAGTGTGTGCCATGTGTGCCCACCTTAAAGCCAAGCCTTAGGTCAATACACTTCTGGACTTCTGGTGTCCAGTTGCCCAGCCTGGGTTACTGGGATAGCTCTGTTCACACATGAACTAAGGACTGCTACACTGAAAATAGAAACATTGATAGGATGCAACTTGAAAGTGGATAACATGATGGTAAGCAGGAAAGTGAACATATGTATATCCAGGAGACAAGGTGGAAAGGCAGTGCAACAAAGTCATTCTACGTACCCATTGTATACTAATCAGATGGATACCAGACCAGAAATGGTATAAGAATTGTAGTGGGGGAAAGTCTTCAGAAGACAGTGAGGGGGGATATTTTTAGAATTAGTGATGGACTCATGGCAGTCAGACTCCAGTATAAAGAGCAGTTTTCATAAGCTTGGCCTATGACCAACAGCAGGGTTGTGATGACAAGGAAGAGAGGTAATTCCTTGCAGAACCTATGAGATAAAGTAGGACAACATGATTCGGTGGTGATAATGGGAGACCTGAGTGCTCATATTGGTACAGACAGAACAGGATATGAAGACTGGCTTGATCCTCACAGTGGAGTGACAGGAATAAAGAAGGGGAAGCCATTTTAGACTTATGTCTGGCAAATTGGCTAATAGTGGCCAACACATGGTTCAGCAAAGAGACAGTCACAAGATCCCATTTAAGCATGATCAACATGCAACTCAAGTAGACTTCCTCCTAGTAAGGAAAGGGCAGTGGTGTAAAATCAGAGATTGCAAAGTCATCTCCAATGAAACAGGTGGCTCACAGCATAATCAGCTGCAAGCAGTGGTTACACAAGACTCTACAGTCAACAGATAATGAGTGTAGAATCATTGATAAGCAAAAATGCCGGAACACCTCATTTTTAGTTCTAAGGTCAACTGAGGCTAGGCTGAAGATCTGGAAGTTGACTGGAGCAAAAGAACAAGAGATCAAAGAAAGACACATGGTTCTAGCACCTTAGGAAAACAGGTAGAGTTGAAGAAGGGTAGGAACCTCAAGAATATTATGGAAGCTGAGTACAGTAACACACATAGGATAAATGGCACGTTTAAATGCAAGTCGTTTAATTACTGTAAATTTATTTCAACAGGAGCAAATTTCAATGTTGATGGCTGTGGTTTTAAAATCAGGGGAAGGTTTGATTGTGATTCTAAGTCTGTCGTCTACTTGACACTTTGTCAAGTGTGCCCCGCGTTTTACATGGGGGAAGACTGACAGGAAACCCAAACAACCAATTTATGAACACATTTACATTAGGAGGAAAAATAATGTTAATGCTTTGGCCAAACATTGTGATGAGAACCCTACCCATAGTTTTTTTTGTTTAGAGTTATTGATCATGTTACAGTTGAGTTAAAAGGGGGTCCCCATCAACTCTTGTTAGAGAAATGTGAGTTAATGTGGCAATTGAGGTTGAACTCATACAACCCCCCTGGTTTGAATGAGACCACTTCTTTGGCTTGCATTTTAAAGTTAAGAAGTTTGATGCGGTAAAGCAATTATTGTCGTCTTTATTAAGATGTCATTTTGTGAAACATTTTCTAGTCATTGTTATATGTTTTATTTATATTTACTTTATGAATTTTTTAGTGACCCGGAATTTTAAATGTTTGTTCGACCAGCAGCTTGTGTTCATTAGGCTTTTGATTCACTGAAGCTTGATTGGCTAATTGCCTGTGCAATTTGTTTTAAAAGAGAGCAACAGGATTCACTTTATTATTGCAATTTGTCTGAGGAAGTCTACTGATTGTGTAAGGTAGACGGAAAGCGCTTTACAACATTAAATACACTCTGTGGTGTTTTACAGTTTCCAGGAGCCTTTTTTGTTTTACAGAGTTGAAGAAGAATTATAGCATCTCAAAACAGCATGTGTGAAGACGATTGTACAGACCTGTGGCCAAGCCAGGTATGGAAATAAGGTGCAAAACAAAGTTGATGGTGGAATGCACAAATCCAGGAAGTTATCAAAAGAAAAAAGGAGTACGGGAAAAAGTGGGAGATAGAAAATATGGACCAGTCTATGAAGGAATACTGGTTGGCTAACAAGAAGGCTAAGAAGGCATTCCTAATAGCAAAGAACAAGGCATCAGAGGACCACTACCATCTTCTGGGAAGTGACTCAGCAGATGGCACAAAGAAACTCTATCAGATTGCAGGGCAAAGACAGGAAGATAAAATAAGATAGTCATCAGATAATATTCATAAGGGATGCCAGCAACAACCTACTTAACAGTCCACAGGACATCATAGGCTGATGGAAGGAGTACTTCCAGTCACTTTTGAATGAAGAAAACCCCGAAGAAACTGCACTGCCCCATATGCAGCATACCAGTAAAAGATGAAAAACACCCCACCTTAAAAGAAATAAGAACTGCTTTAAGGAAAATGAAGTCAGGAAAAGTAGAAGACAAAAATAAAGTCACAGCAGATATGATGAAGATGTTGGGTGAGTTATGAGAGACTGGCACTCATAGCAATATGGAGAAAATTGTGTGGCCAAGAGGACTGGAAAATAAGTATCCTAGTGCCAGTGTACAAGAACAAAGGGGATATTCTTAGCTATGGGTAGGTAGAGGTATCAAACTCCTGTCACACTCCATGAAAGTGCTAGAGAGGGTAATTTATAAAGGAATATGCAAAATTATAGTAGGTAAGATGGGAGATGGGCAGTTTGGATTTAGATCAGGATGCAACACAACTGACCCAATGTTTGCAGAAAGATAGAGAGTGGAGAAGAATCTACAGATGAGAAAAGAGTCCAGACTTGAAAAAAGCAAATGGCAAGGTTTCAGAAAAGCTGATTTGGTCAATCCTGAAATGATCTGAGGTACACAGGCCCAATGACACAAATGTAAACAGTGTTTGGACTCACAGAGGGGTTCTCAGTGGGAGTGGGTGTGTACCAGGGTTCAGCTCTCAGCCCACTGCTGTTCATACTGGTGATGGACTACATTAGCAAACAGGTCAGAGGGGACAGATCAACAAAACTACTATATTCAGCTGATGTGACATTACAAGCAGACTTTGAACAGGACCTTCACAAATGGTGGTGGAATGGAATACAAAACTGAAATTTCATGGAATTAAACTGAGTACGGAGAAGACAGTTGTCACAGTAGCCAAACCGGGGGGGGTCAGAAGAAAATTAAAACTGATAGAAAGGGAAATAGTGGTATGAGGAAGTCAAAGTTAAAATTAGAGTGGGTGCAGCCAAATGGCACAGAATGTCTAAGGTAGTATATGACAGAGGAACGCCAAAGAAGCTGAAATGCAAGGCATACAAAACAGTGGTGTGACCAGTACTTCTTTATAGTACAAACACTTGGGCACTAAACACAGAACAGCTGAAGAAGCTTGTTGAGGAATTGATGGAGATGACGTGCCTGCAGTAGGTGGTAAGATACACACTTTGGGACAGATGAAGACAAGATGACTTCAGAGCAGAAAACAAAGTAGCTCCAATTATAGAAAAGATCAAAGAGAACAGGTTCCAGTACTTTGGGCACATGTGCAGGAAGGCAAAAAATAATTTGGCAACAAGGATTTGGGAGAGACAAGGAGAAGGCAAGAGGAAATAAGGATGTCCAGCAAAAAGAATGATGGGTTGTCTGAGAAAAGACCTGTGATAGTCCAGCATGACTCTTGATGAAAGTAGGGCAGTGGCACTGAATTAAGAGAGATGATGACAGTTCACACGACACTTGATCCCATATAGGAAATGAGAAGTGGGGGTGTTGATTATGATGATGCAGATACATATATATATATATATATATATATATATATATATATATATATATATATATATATATACCCACACACACACACACATATATATATATATATATATATAGAGAGAGAGAGAGAGAGTGAGATAGATAAAGATATATAGTAATAGATATTTAATAATTCATCAAAATCATAGAAAATATAGGGCAGCTAGGCCATGTGGTCATTTATGCCTTTCGAGGACCTAACCTTAGAGATTAACTTCCTTTTTCAAGGAGTGAAAAGCCAGTCATGCTGGGGGTGAATTTATGAGTATCCATCCAATTGTCTAACCCCCTTTTAACTTTGCTAGATTTGGAGTGGAAGATTGTTCCAGAGAAGGGGTAGTTAATGACTATCTTTGCCATGATTTGTTTACTTGCTGAAGCAAGTTCAGATCTTTGGTCCTTGTATTCACTAGATTGTTTGATTTGTGGAGATATAAGTGGTCTTGGGCTGCCAGATCCCTAATGGCCCAAAAATCAGTTCACAAATCTCTTCCAGTAAGTTTATAGAACACTGAATACATGGACAGAGCCTCTAGCCTCTTCTGGTAGCTCAGGTCATTTAGGCCTGTGGTTTATATTTTTTTTAATTAGAAATCTCTTAGGTCTCTCTAACTGCCTAACATTTCTAGTAAGATACATCATAAATGGGGCATTGTCTTCAGTGACGGGCCAGCCTCCTCAGTGCAGAATATAGAGGGTAAGGACTTCTTTGCATTTAGAGGAAACAACCTTTGTGATCAGCTGTGCCAGAGAAGGATTTCCTAACCACTATTGCAACATGCTGATTAAAGGAGAGGAAATTATCTACCCATGTTTCAAGATCTCTCACAACATATTCATTTTGGAGTAAGACATTGCCTTTATTATAAGTTATGTTGACAAACTGCTCACCAAATGCAACAATATTGTAATTTTTAGTATTTAGTTCTAGCCCGCTTTCTGTGCACTAGCTATTAGAATGTGTAAGTTCAAGGTGTAGAGTCTGCATATCAGAAGGGGATTTGTGGATGACACACAGTTTACAGTCATCCAAAAACTTGGTTAACCAGAGATCCCTAGTTTTATTTTGGAGATCAGAGAAGTATATGGTGAATTGTAGAGGTCCTAGTACAGATCCTTGAGGGACACAACTGGTTGCCTTCATACCCTTTCAGGATGAACTTGCCACTCTCACAGTGTGGGTTCTGTCCCTCAGCCAATTTGCTTTCCATGTTACTATGCAGAGATCAGTTTGGAGTGTATTTAGCTTATTGATAATGTTGGCATGCAGAATAGTTTCAGATTTTTGGTGAGGTCAAGTTATACTGTATGGACAGCATGACCACTGTCCACTGCTTCTGTTATACTTTCAAAGAAGTTTACCTGATTCATTAGATGGGATCTACCTATAACAAAGCCAAACAGTTGGGGGTCAAGTCTTATAAAATTTTTAATATCATAGATTTTCAGGTCAGCTACAACCTAATCTATGTGCTTGCAGATTAGGCTCATCTGGCTAATAGATCTGTAGTTTCTGGGGTCTGTGGTGGGGCCACCTGTATGAAATTATATCACAACTGCTGTGTGCCATACCTTGAGTACAAAGCCAGTAACTGGGCTCAGGTTAAATAGCTGTAAGAGCGTGTCCACCAGTGCATGTTAAACGTGCTGTCAGTAGTTTGCTGGGTATGTTATCAGGTCCCACAGAGGATGCATTTTTTTTTTTTTGGAAAATACCTTTAGCAAGTGTTGTTTTGTGATGATGGGAGGTTAAGATTCTTTGGAATATGTAGGTTTTGTATAAATGTCCCAAGGATGAAATTTGCAATGAATTTCTTAGCTAACATACATCAACAAAAACAAATTGACACACTACAGTGTATGCTCCCATGCTAATCGTCTAAACATGCAAAACAAATTACATTGTTTTTTTTTCAGAAGACAAGCTCTCCCTGCAGCCCCACACCACCTGTTAATTGTATATACTAACTCTGATTCAAATAATCTCAGCATAAAGTGTATATCCCCATACCTCAGGGACTGTCAATCTAGCGCATCTGTCAATCACCTGAATATTTAGACCAAAGTGGGTTGACAATACAGGGTCAATGAAAGTGAAATTGGATCTGTGCTGGCAACCCATAGAAAGCCATCTTCATTAGCTTCTCCAGAGCACACTCCCACACACAGTTCTGTTTTAGTTTATACATTTAGACAATAGATATGTCCAGTTTGTGTTTGGCTTTACAGCTTAATGCCCAGGAGATTTTGACTTCTATTTCACAGCTATACTTTTATTTTTTTGGTACTTTCCCCAGGTCTTGACACTGCTCCTGGTATTGCCCTGATAAAATTTGTTTCCATTCCAGTCAATGTTCGGTTCTGCATAATCAGCAGTTTAGAGATTCCAGGTTTTATCACAACTTCTTCTACGTAGTTGGATCTCTCGGCAGTGCATGGTGCTGTTCTGGCTTGATACCAGCTTGTGAGTGGCGGTCTTGTATCATCAGGATCCTTATTTTAGAGGCACTGAGCTTCATTAATGCTGCTGCTGTACATTCATCATGTAAGCTGGGAAGTGATGCGCCATGTCTGAAGATACTGTTCTGTACTATTGTTGATCTGTCATTCAGGATTTGGGGGCAGTTCATAGGTTTTTAGGTAAGTACTAGGCTAGCTGCCCTGGTGAGACACTTTAAACCTGGCCAGTTTTTCTTTTGATACTTGAATTAACCTAACCCATTTGGTGTTAGGTTGGTCCTACTCATACCATGCTGTATAATTATATATTACCCCTAATGAGAATAACTGGGATCATACCGTAGATAATTTGAAGGGACACTTGCATGGGATAAAGCATTAAGGAACTGTCTCTGTCTATTAGTAGTACAGGGGCAGTCCTGGTGTTTTCCAACTATAAACCCAAGTTACTCTTGAATATGGACAGGGATGAGCTTTGTTTTAAAATGATGGGGAGTTTGCTCCAGAGTAATGGTATCCTCTGCAGGATGAACCTGTCCCTAAAAGCTTTTGTGTTAATGCTGCAGAAGAGGTTTAGATGCCTAGACCAAGTCTTTCTGATGCTGTTTGACTTTCTGATGTGCAGTAAACCCATCAGTATTGGGTCAGAGGATGTCTTGTTTGCCAGGCACAGGTCACCTCTTAGCAGTCTGTAGGATACCAAGTAGAGTGGCAGGGCTTTGAGTCAGTCCGTGTATGGCATATTGTTTAAATCTTGTATCCTTTTAGTAAGGTATCTCTGTGGGCATTCCAGTTGTTACATGTGCCTGGACAGATACATGTCAAAGGGGACATTATACTCAATGGTTGGCATAATGAGGGCTGAGTAAATGGGGACATGACATCCATAGATTTAGACACAATCCCTTTCTGGTTCTGGAAATTCAGGAAGATCATCAGTGGCTCATTTGGGCTTATAATATGTATAATGTTTAGCCTACAACTGAACCAGCATCTTAGTAGAAGGAGCCTGGGACTTTGTAATGTAAACTTAAGACTGTTTTTGTCAAAACAGATCATTGTTTGCAGACTCGGTTTTGTTCTTCTTGGACCTGGGTCTCTTTCCTTTTAATGATTTCTGTTGTATTTTCACTTTGATTTTTTTCATTTTATAATTAGGGCAGGATTCACGAATCCTCCGTGTAAGACTTAATAAGTCTTACACGGAGGCTGCAGTTGAACAGTATGACGTCAGCGAGCCATGAATATTCATGAGGGCATGCTGACTCATCAGTAACTCTTACACAGACTGAGTATGAAAGCAGGGGCGTGTCTGACTGCTGAGCAGTCTAAATGGTCACGCCCCTGCAAGTTGTTACAAAGCACAATGTCAGCACACAAGAGCAAGGTCGCTCAAATGTACTTGCACCCAACAGCACACTCCCTGACACTGGAAACCCCAATCAAAGTTATAAAATGCAAAATATTAATTTTTTATTTCTAATCTACGATATAGCTGCCTCAGCCTGCCCGTATTTGCGCGTGCGTGTGCGGGTGTGCCCATTGCCTAACCACAGTTAGCAATTGTGACAGTGAATAGCATATAAGAACTAATTATTCAAATTCTGCCAAGTAGCAGTAATGTAATGGTAGAGCGTTAGCCCAAAGAATAGGCACTCAAGGTTTAAGTCCCACCACTGCTCTTCTTATTTTTTATGTTCCAAATCAGTATATGAAATAATACCTGACATATATGATTAAAATATTATAAAAAGCAGTGAAATGGCCAATTTATTATTGAAGAAAATATATATTTTAAAGGCTCCAGATTTAAGCAGTGCTTTACCCAGCTAAATAGGGTTGCCCAAAAGTTTAGCAGCGCTTTATCCAGTGCAATGTGTATGTGCGGACGTGCGCGCCAACCAGGGCACTGTAGGGACACATATCCTACACAAGGGTATCATACAGACAGATGCCTGTCATCTGATACATGCTGTATAGCAGTAATCTGACTATGGCATAGTTATTCACATGTACTATACTTACTATCCCGTCAGTACCACATAGGTGGTAGCCCTCAACATGTATGTTGGGTACCAATGTGTACATACAGCCTCATGTTATGTCATGTGTCCCTTGGTATCCACATATCCATAGGTATTGTGGAGTTCCAAGGTGTGTCACATGAGACATTAGAGGCCTGGATGCATATCCACAAGGCTGTTGTACACTTATAAAGACTGTCTATTATTGTCAGTCGTTGTTGTGTATGAACATGTCTGACGTATACCCCAGGCATATACCCTCACTGTCCAAGAGTGACACACACAGAGTCAGCACTTACAGGATTCAAACCCCTGCCTAAGTATGTTATGACACTAGAGAGAGACGCATTAGTGCAGCGCATTATTTGCTTTACTGGGTGGCTTCCCTTCTCCGTCTGTATTTCTAGGGTGGTGACATCACCAGTCTTTCCAAAGAGGAATATACATATTTAGTGTGTTTTCCCAGTCTTCAAAAAGGCCACTCCTTTCAAACAGAATTGCATACACACACACACTCAGTGCTTACAGGATTCAAACCCCCTATCTACATATGTTATATGACTACAGAGACATGCATTAACACGGCACGCTATATGCTTTATTGGGCATTTGTCTCCACCTGCTATACTTGTAGGATGCTGACATCACCAGACTTTCCAAAGAAGAATGTAGCTCCTTCATTGTGTCTACAGTCTACAAAAAGGCCACTCCTCTCAAAGGATGTGACACACATACACACCATTTGCAGGTTTCAACCCCCTACCTAACTATGTTATAATACTACAAAGACAGGCATTAACACGGCACACTATATGCTTTACTGTGTGTTGCCTTTTCACCTGCCACATTTGTAGGTTGCAGATATCTTCTGACTGGTCATGGTAATGTCTGCAGTAATTGCAGGAATGAGCCATGTGTGTTGGAAGGTGTCCAATAGCTCTGTGTGAGTCAGCTGGTCAGGTGTATGGGTGATTGTATGTCTGGCCATGGGATATCTTCTGTGTCCCTGCTACACAGATGCACAATGGACTGTACATATATGGGCTATCTTGAGTGACCTACTTTTCACATGCACAGTATTCAACTTGGACATGTTGCACATGCCAGACACACTCTGTCTAGGTGTGTACATGCCCTAGGGCAGATAGCCTAGGATCAGACTCTGCACCTATGATAATGTTCAGGATTCACACCTGTTTATTGATGATACCCTTTGCAGGTGTTTATCGTCTTCGTTTCCCCACTTTCTATGAACAACTTAGGTATCTGCAGCAAAGATGTGATTATGACAGGGTTCGACTATATTGTATATGTGTCTATTGTCATATAGCTGTGTGCACAGGCCAGATTGCTGGATAGTGTGTGGTTCCTGGGTTGACACCTGTAACTGCCTGATAGGTATGGACCATTGCTATACTCTGACATGGCCTATGTGTGTGAGCATGCCCAGTGTAACCTTTCAGAATGTTGCTGACTGAGCTCCACTACCATAGTTGATTTATTCAACGTTTTACCTGTAGCTAAAAGGCTTGTAGTCTGCTCATCTACAAAATAAAACACCCTTGTCAGTCTCGAACCCCAGACCTTGGACACACTAGACTGCATGAATTATTACTAAGCCACAGCAGATACAAAATAATCTGATATTGTAATAAATATATCATTCCTTACAATGAAGGAATAACAGAAAGACCATTAGACAAAGCCTGTTCTGTGAATCCTTAACAGCCAGTGTTGTGGAATTGCATTACATGACAGTGATAAGAGAAGCAGTCATTCTAGCAAACAATAACGTTACAGAGGCACTATACAAACCACATACAGTATCAGGGCACTACAAACACTAGCATATCTGAGTGGGGCAGACACCATAGCTCTTAAGTATGTTCTATGCAAGTTCATGATTGTGCAATGTATGTTAGCTGTGTCAGTCTCACTCCCTCTAGAAAGTTTTGCCGTCATGTATAGAGGTGGGGTATTACACAATGAATACTGATATTAATAACAGTAGACACTGCTTGCAACTGCAGCCACTAACATTTTTTTTGTCAGTTAAGCTTTTTAAGTATTCACTTCTCTTAGTTAACTCCAGTGTTGCAGTGTCTCTTGACAGAAACATAATGGGCTGTTGTTTTCAGAGTTTTAAGTGCTGGGCTGGGCTGGGTTTGTGTACTGCCTGTGTGATTGCCTGATTCTGATTATTTCCACCTGCTAGCTCTGCTGACTCTCCCTGGTTAACTTCCTACTGTTTGCTGTGCTTCTTTTTCCCTTTCCATTCCCTCAGGGGGGTGGACACAGTGTGCACCTTCTATTTCTTGACTTTAGCTAGGATACCTACTGACACACCTCTTCCAGTAATGAGCAACTGACAGCTAACACATGCCACTCTGCTCCAATGAGATTAGCTTCTTTCATACATACCCCCCTCATGATGTCACCTATATCCTACTCTGTTACTCCCCTTATCCTAGTCTTACACTCCACTGACTGTGCTCATTTGCTATGTAGACTTGGGATTCACTATCCTTACCCTCATTTGCATACTAATGCTTGGTTACATCTCTTAGACTGGGTTCCCCCCTTAGCAACCCCTACCCGGTAGCCATGTTGTCTTCAGCCTGCCATTGCCTTGCATTGTACATTACAAATTCACATAAAATCCACATTTGTGGATTTTTATTATTAGTTTTCTGGTTTTTAGAGCACAGCCCTTTAGTGCAACGCTGCGCTATGCTTAAACATCGGAAATCGGACAAAAAAAAATTAATTAATTTTTTTTTCATTTTGCATCAGGAAACATTGCCAATGGCCACATATTTGGCCATTGGCATGCTTCCTCTACTGGATGCAACCTTTATTTCGAGCTGTCACGGCTCCGTTTTGCTATTTGCAGAACGGTACTCAGTTGTCAACTGAGTACATTTCTGCAGATATCACTACTCTTACTCGGACAGGTTTGGGTTTCCTGAATATAAAATCTACCTCTTTTGCATGCCTTTCAGCTGAAATTGAGGTACTTTGCATGTCTCGGCCCTGTCCATGTAAGAGATGTGTTAGGAGCTCTGTTGCACACCCCTGCAGGCTGTTCCTGGATCGCTCGTCGGACATGATGGCTGCATGGAGTCTTACTCTACTCTTAGACTCCGTACAAGCCATTGTGAATCCAGCCCAATATGATTTTATGACATAACACATCAGGTATTTCATGACTGTTTATACTCTCACTGTATTTTTTCAAAACAATACTTAAAACTTATTTTTAATATTCATTTATGTCTTGTTCACATTTCATGTGCTTTTCTTTGAGTTTGCAAAGGTACTTAAGAAATAACTTCAGTAATAAAACTTGAGTTGAAATTGAAGTACTAGTTTTTGTATGCAGATTCACTACTGCAGTACTTAGAATGAGAAAGCTGTTGTATTGTGAGGTTTTTTTTTATGACTGTCTTTTCGTGAAGAAATGGAGTGTTGTTTTGCTGCTACTGAATGTTTTACAAGTCAGTGTGGTAGACTAGCTTTTTGATTTCTAGGTAGTTTATAATATTGTAACTATTTTGGAATACATTTGGACTTTTTGTTGTGGTTTTTGTTTAATTTGTTGTAGTCTTCTATTTTGTTAAGTTTTTATTTGATTGCTTTATATAGGTTCTTGGTACTGATTTTACAGTGTTCTGAATGTTGATTCCCTTTTGTATATTCTTCATGTTTTTGAATATTATAAATGTAGTAATATTAATTTTAGTGTTTTGTGCTTTTTTTCAATTGAAATGATTTTTCATGGATTAGTGTTCTGTTTTTTAGCTTTCTATAACTTTGCTAGTTTGGCTTTCTTCCCTTTTGTAATAACTGGGAGAGATATTTATGTTATGTTCTACTAATCTGCATTTGGTTTCATCTGACTTGGAAGTTGAATTTTTATTATTAATATTGCATTTTGCCATTATAATATCTGGAGGTTGTTTTACGTTGAAGTCTACTGGGGATTTTTTCCCCATTATTGTGTATGGGAATATGGATTTGGCAAGGTTTGTTTACATTTCTTAGGCTCACATACAATTAACATGAGCATCTTTTTGCATATCAAGATATGTGAAATTGTTTACACGTTGTACCAGATGGGCATTTTTTCACTTTCATTTTGAAGTTGTATCTCAGAAGAAGACAAGATAAAAACAGTTAAATCAGTGAGGCCAAAACACAGAATGAAAGCTTCATGATTTCAAAATAGCAACTGGTATGCAAAGTATAGTATGAAAACTGTAGATGTGGTCTGATTAACTGATTTGTGCCTTTATCTTTTAGGTATTGTCCGTGCCTCAAGTGTTTTCCCAATTCTGAGTACTATTTTGCTTTTGGTTGGAGGACTTTGTGTCGCAGTTGGAAGAATTTATAGCAGCAAAAACAACGTTGTTTTAAGTGCTGGGATTCTTTTTGTAGCAGCAGGTATAGATACCTTTCTTTTATTAAATTTCTTTTTTCCACAGATTTTATTTTCTGTAGAGCATTTTTGATTAATTTATCTAAAACTATGTAATGTAAGCAATATGTCTCACTCCACTGGACCAAGGTAATCAGCACTAAAGAAAAACAAAAATGTAAACCTTTTTTGATGAGCCTTTCAGTAGTGTTTAATCAGATGCAGTGCAATAAACTACACCCTACTTAGGGTATGAAAAGATAACAGAGATAGGTATATTTCTTTCTGCTTTCCAAAACATGAGTTGACTTTTCTCTTTGTTTGCAGCAACAGTGGGTTGAGTTCTAAAGATATACTGAAATGAATGAAGGAATCCCTTCTCCTTACATTTTATGACTAAAGAACTTATTACATGTTGGTGTAATTGCCTGTACAGAGGAGTTCCACTGTACGTACATTTCATTCCAAGTGCTTGAACAACAGGATATTTCACTGCAACAATGCGCAACATTTTAGCTTCATTTTTCCACTGTTGAAAATATATTCTCCTAATAGAAAATATTTTGCAAGTGTAATAAGTTACAAATAATTAGACGTGTTGTAAATACATGTGCTGTAAAATATTTAATAAATATTCTAATAAAGCTGTATTATTTTAATTTAATCTTGCTTTTATATCATTCTTCTTCATATTTCTCAGAGTAAATCTACTTCAAAATTAGCCTCTGACTCATTATCGTCGACAGCTTGAAAAAGCATATATATGAAATCAGATGTCTACTCTTGTGACACTATGAACTGCTGAAACTAATGCTGAGTTAAAACTGAACTTCTGCCTTCAGAACTGTTAACAAAGTCAAATTTTCTGTTTTACCGACATATATATTGTATTTCAGAAATCTGTAAAAAAAATTAAAGCACAATAAGAACAAATGTATTAATGATCTATTAATTCTATAGATTCATTTATTTAATTCATTGGGTAAGTGGATGGGTCTGGTTAACAAAAAAAACCAAACATTCTGCAGTGAATGAAAATCAGAAGATTGAAATTAATCCTAGTCTAAAAACAACATTTTGTGCAGTTGCAAGCCCTCTGCACCATGAGAAGATGCACTTTCCATAATCTCCACTTCTTATATTTGTCTATTAATTGATTTTTATTTGTTGACTGAGTTAGCCCTACATGGCATGTGGCTTATTACCAGGAAAGACATGAAGAGATGTTTATATCAATGGGGTGAATTTTGCCAGGACACAAGAGACAGTCACATATTTTTATTTTGGGGGGGTGTTTATGGGTCACAGTTTTGGTGGAAAATGTGAAGAGCATGTGCAGGAAAGCGTTCTTTTTAGCAAAAAAAAAAAAAAAAAGGAAACCAAGCAGTAGTAAGACTGCCAGCACTGAAGTAGTTGCATTTTCTTAGTCAGGCTTACCTACTGAGGTTCTGCTGAAACTATCCTCGGAGCTATAGCCAATTGATCAGAATGCAGATATATTCCTGTATGCAACTATGGTACAGATAGCTACAGAGATTTCCACAGCAGATCCTTGTAAGATTGCAGGTACACCCAAAGGAAAATGAGAAATTCCCAGCCGAGGAGTGAAAGGAAGCTATGGAGTCTTGTGGCAGTCTCTCATTAACCACCACTGTCCCAAGCAGCTGCAGTGCATCAAGTCTTTTGGCATCAGAGAAACAGATGCCAAATAGAAGCAGCCCCAAAACTAAGTCCTGGGGCCCCACAGTATTGACTTTTAGAGCAGAACATACCGTACTTCTAATTTGTTTGATTACATTTGTCAGCCAGTTTGCTACCCAGTTAGTTACACAAGGGTTCACATTTAGATTGATTATTTGTCTATAATGAATGCCACATGTGGAATGGTAGTGAAGGCCATGGCCAAGTTAAGGAGATTTTGTGTTCCAATGTGCCCTTGTCAAGTGGCTTTGTATATCGATGTGCCCTTGTCCAGTGCTTTATTAACATTTTCAAATAAGTATACCAACAGGTTTGTCAGGCAGAATCTTCCTTTTACATACTCAGACTGGTTACAGCTGAGGGATCATGAACTGACATTCCACTGCCTTGCTGAATAGCCTGGTAAGGCTTATTGGTCTAGAGCTACCAGGATCACTGGTGGGGGCCTCCTTTGTGGAGGGGAACAGTAGCAGCTTTTTTCAAGGCCTCGGGAATGAAACCAGTTGAGAGACTGAGGTTGAGCAGATGCAAGAATGAGTCAAAGAGTCAATGCTTCATATTGATGAGAAGGAACCCAGTACATTGTCACAGGTCAATAGAGCTAGTGATGTTTGCCTCAGACATTACCTTTATGAGTGTGGGAATGTGGACATAGTCTCATACAGCAGAAAGCTGGATAGGGAAGGGAGGAGTTTGAAATATGCTGGCTAGGTGGTGGTGTTGTTATATACTATCTTGGGGGAGTGCTGAATATTATTTTTAAGGTCACTGGCATTTCCAAAGAGGTGGAAATGTTCAGTTCATACTTTGCCTTCACAGATTTGATTTTGTTCCTAAGTTCCCTGTTTAACTTCTTGACTTCAGTTTTAAGGCACTTGGTTTTGAGTTTGTTTCTATTAAGAATTTTTTCTGTTGTTATATATCTTGTTTATATCAGCATTTCACCAAAGGAGTTTGTTCATGTACATGGCATTGTATTTCTATCAGATAGGGACTAAAGTTTCAATGTAGGTAGTGAGATGAAAACAGAACCGCTCTACAAATGCAGTGATATTTGCTACTGGGTCCTTTGGTGGACAGGGTCTCTTAAACTGCTTTAGCTCATCAGTTAGCTGCAGTAGGTTTGCCTTTGAGAAATTTCTGAAGATAGTAGGAGTTTCTGGGTATTTTGAGTTGGGTCCTAATGGTGAAAACCACCAAAACGTGGTCAAAGTTCACTTCTGGTTAGGCAACTAGAGGCATATAGCATAATGGTGCTATATTTGTGAAGGCAGGTCCAATAAATTTGTATTCCTGGTAAGGGAGTGTCTATGTGGTCTACAGAGACTGCACTGTTGAAATCTGAAAATGTTGTGTGTATTTATTTGTAGTATTGCAGATCTTTTTCCTATAGACAGATACCTGAAGTCTCCAAGAATAACAATGTTTGTTCAATGTAAAGTTTCATGGGTTGTGGATGTCATAGAAAGAGTTTGATAGATGGTTGGGATGTGATAAGGGATCTTCTTGATAGTTACAAGGATAAGATGAAGTTCCAGATCATCATTTTGCCATATGAGTAAAGTTATGATGGATTTATGGAGGAACATGACTACTTTCAACCAGTAAAAGAGATACCATCCCTAGAGAGCCTGAGTGAGTGCTAGGCCTTGAAACCTGGTAGGAAGGGTATGTGTTTACATTGCACTGGTATCAGATTTCAATGATAATGCAAATGTCTGAGGCCGGGATTCACTAATCCTCCATGTAAGACTAACTAAGTCTTACACGGAAACTGCAGTCTAGGAGTATGATGTCAGCGCGTCATGTGTATTCATGAGGGCACGCTGACTCAACTCTAAGGCTAACACTGAGCATGCATGAGTGCAGGGGGCATGTCAGACTGCCGAGCAGTCCAAATATCCACACCTCTGCAAGTGCCTAAACTGCAAATGTCAACTGAAATGAGCAAGTCCGCTCAAATGTCTACATACCCAACACTACACTCCCCCACATTCTAAATCCCTGTACAAGTTTAAAATGTAAAGCTTTCCCATTTTTTTTTATTATTCCCGATATAGCTGCCCGTATTTGTGAGTGTATGTGTGGGTTTGCCCATTGCTTAGCTACAGTTAGCAGTGTAGATATCGAAGAGGATAATAAACTACTTATATGCAAATTAAGCCAAATAGCAATAGCGTAGTGGTAGAGCCCTCGCACAAAGAGGACGCTATTAACTGTTTCAGTCTGCAGAAAGCAAATTCTGCCTCTGGTGTCCATTGTAACAAATCCTGTGCTGCCATAGACTTTTTATATATCAGGTCAGTCAGAGGTGCAGAGTTCGAGTCCCACCACTCCCCTTCCTATTTTCTGTAGGAAATTTGTGAATAAAAAGAATTCCTGACATTTACCTTTTAAATTACAGTAAAATACATTGAAATGGCCTATGTGGTAGTGAACGATATTTTATATATATATGTATATATATATATATATATATATATATATATATATATATATATATATATGAAGGTGGAATGGTCATGCATACTGAGAAATGCATAAGTAACATATCTTAAGCAATGTGAAACACTGCTAAGCAAAGTTTACTAGTATTAAGCACAGTTAAGTATAATTGCTCATAGCTTAGCACTGCTTTAACTAGCGCAATAGTTTTGCGCGGAGCTGCGCATCGAGCCAACTAGCGCAAACAAAACATGTTCGCGCGGAGCTACGCACCGCGCTAACTAGCGCAACGTTGGGCAACGTCAGGCAACATCGGGCAGCGTAGCGCAATGTAGAGCAACGTTGGGCAAAGTTGAGCAAAGTCGGCTAAACACAACCACACCTCCTAGCCAGTCTGGCCAGTAGTAAAATAAAAAGCAATGACAGGCCTCGAACCCGGGATACTGTGCACCATAATCACAGTACTAAACCACTAAGCCATGACAGCTTTAAATATGGATGCATTTCCAACACACTCATATATATCAATGGAAGTTTACCCATTGCTAAGCAGGTTTGCTCTTAGCTGAGATTTTTCAAAACTGGCCAATCACAAATAAGTGCGGGAAATGAGGCATATTTAAGCTCCATAGGCGGGAATAATTGCCATAACTGGTTGTAGCTCCCATCTGTAGACAGTATGGTCAGTGTTGGAGAGGGCTCTCATTTTCAAGCGCAGCGGTGGGGCATTGAGGATTCAAAAGTAATGGTTTGGCTCCTCGTCCATCATCATGATGCAAGACTCCTGCAGGGCCAGTTTCAGGGTACTGCGTACAAAGCGGAAGCCTGGAACCATCTAGCACATGATCTCACCAGTGCCACAGGCGTCCCTCGGACTGGTGAGCAGGTCAGACACCACTACTCAGACCTGAAGAGACGCAAGGAGGACCGACTGAACCAGTGGATACAGGAGGCCCGTAAAATGGAAAATGCCCCACTACTGAGTATGTAGCCATGGAATGAAGTATGTAAGAATTGCTATTGTAGTCTATATTATGGATAGATATGTCTCAATATCCCTTCATTTGCTTCACAGCTGCAGGTGTCCGTGCTGCGAATCAGCAAGCCTATGCAGATAGGCTACTAAGGCTGTGCCACCAGGCAGGTTAGTAATTATTCTGCATGTGTTGTCATATAAAAGAAGTGAGAGAGCCTGAAAAAGAATGTTGTAACCCATTAATAAAGGTATAATAAGTGTTGAATAACTTATCTGTATGTACTGTTATATAAAATAAGTGAGACAGCGTGAAAAGGTGTTGTAACCCATTAATAAAGGTATAATATGTCTTGAATAAAAGACCTCTGCATGCACTGATATATCAAATAAATGAGAGAGCCACTAGAAAAGTGTGTAATGTAATTAATAAAGGTATAATTCCTGGAGTGTGTCCGTGTCACTTTCTTCGATATGTTGTTGTACCCTTGCATTATAGAAATAGTACTGTTGTATTAAGCGCAGTCAACCCACACATGGGTAGGCCCATATAAAGTTGATGAAGGGAGTGCCAGTAGCTGTTAAGCATATATACAGTCCTCAACTGTCGGTTCATCGCCGGCATGTACAGGTTAATCTGGCACATGAGTAGCTTGTTATTGTGTTCCCCAGAAATGTCAGTGTGCTGCTAGAAATGTAGGGGGCTGTTAACATATACCTGATAATGTCACCTGAACACATCCAGATATGTAGATATATAAATATAAATGAAATATATAAATATGTAGCAGTAACATCTGCATCCAGGACAGTTTGTATGTCAGATACAGGTCAGGTATATCAAGAACTAGCAAAACCCATTTCACAATTTAACAGATATTGCCTAGTGTAATAATACATGTAGGGGATATATAACTGCAGTCAATAGGAATGTAGTGTAAACTATAAGTATATATAAGTTGTTAATGGAGGTATCTTTTTACACCCTACTGTATGTGCATAAACAATGGAATTCCACACCTCAATGGGTATGTCTAATCTCATAACATTTGTTGGGACACATGTCCTAATGGTTTATAAATATCTGCATTTACTTTGATGCATGTGCCCTGTTCACATACCACAATCTTGGTGGCCTGTTGCCACCAATCAATCCTGCATGCTGTTGGAATGTCCACTGTTGTTCTATATATGCATGTGTTATGCTTGCTGTTCAACTGTTGGAACTCTGGTGTGTTGGGTTAATGGGAATACTACTGTATGCTGTTACAACTAAATTGGAATGCTGTTGGCTATTACTAACCCATATTGTCATTAAATCCTCCAAAACATAGAACGTATGGGAAGGCCAGTCCCAGCGGACCCACCTGTCCCACCTCAGCTGGCAAGGGCACCTGACACCAGCAGGTCCGGTGCCCAGCCCGGGACCTCCTCCTCCATTGGTCCTGTGCCACCTTTGGGTGGAAGCGCTGCAGGGGATGGGGCTCACCCCCCCCTGTGCAAGCGTGGCCGGAGGAGGGCTACCTATCACCCTCTGAATGGTCCGGGCTGTGGTGCATAGGGGGATCGAGTGTTCAGTTGCTGATCCTCTTTGCCAGCTCGAGGTAAGAGTGGCACAATTCACAGGTGAGCCTGCCCCTCCTACACAGCCCCCAGCACAGCTACCCTCTGGGCTGTGAAGGTGCAGTGGTGACTGCCCATGGATGAGGATCTCAGTTCCACTGTTGCCATCTGTGGGCTCATGGGCTTGCGATTTCCAAACATCCTTCCCCGTCAATGGTGTTCACCCACCCCTTGTGTCATATTCTGCCCCTGTATGCATCTTGTTTGTCTTGTCTGTTTATCTCCCCAACCTACCTCCCAAAATATACCTACTTCCCCTACCCCACATTCCACTCTCACCTAAAAAGAAATGGGCAATCTGCTCCCACAAAAAAATTACTCCCCATACATAGCTGCCCATTTTACACACATGTCCACTGGACACATAAACTGAAATTTAATTGGCAGTACAAAATACTTTGTTGTCCTCACCCCTCTCTCAGGGGTGGAAGGTTTCAAATTTCCCTCCAAATTACTAGTATATGCACAGCTGTTGCTGTTAAAGAAATGTGCATCTATGGACCTTCCCTACACCCATCCTGCACATCCCGAGCTGTTTTCCCTACTGTCTTTCCCTCTTTGTGCCCCTTTTTCACCACTTTCCTATCTCCCCATTTTCTTTTCTTTCAAAGAAATGGGCGCGGGAGTTAGCGGGAGTAAGCACTTTTAAGCAGTAGTTAGCGGGTTTGTGCGAGTGTGCGCTTGTGTGCGCTTAGCTAAGTATTGCTAAGCATCACGCAAACCCGCGCAAACCTGCTTACAACTGCTTGTCACCCTGCATGTGAGGGCCCTTGTTCTGCTCAGCAGCAAAATAAAACACCACTGTCAGTCTCGAACCCCGGACCTTGGACACACTAGACTGCATGAAGTACCACTAAGCCACAGTAGATATACAGCAGGTTGTTGCTGAAATATATATATCATGCATCAGAATGAGTGAATGTAAAGGTAAGATAGGAATGCCATAACACAAAACCTGTTCTGTGGAACTTTACCAGCAGTTGTTGTGGAATAGCATTACATGACTGTGATAACAGAACCAGCCATTTTAGTAGTAAATAATGTTACAGCAGCACTTTACAACCCCCACACAGTATCATAGCAGGACAATCCCCACCCAAATGTACAAAATACCTGTGTGTTCAAGGTCCAGCAAGGATGTAGGTAGGCATACTCAGTACTGGAATTGTCCAGTTTTCATGAGCATCCTGTGCTAATGTCAAAAAAAAACACAAACTGTGCAGAAGTGAGTACATTAATATCCACAGTATAGCAGTTCACAAACAGTTCATGTGCCAAATGAAAACATCTCCATAACTACGTATGTATGGCAGCTAATTGCATAAGTAGAAAAGAAACTACATACTCCCATGTATCTTGTGTTAGCATTTGTAGGGGTGAGTACAATTCTACACTGACAACTGTGTACTGGAAGTGGCAACATTCAGGTCTGAGTACAACATTCAAATCACTGGCTACACCCCTAGCATCAGATACAAGAAGTACACCAACCTTCTGACTTACACAATGATGTCCACAGCAAACAAGCATGGTCCCCTCTTTGGAAAGCTGAAAGGGCTATGACTACCTGACCTAGCAATGTATAGCATTTGGTTGCTATGACAGTGAGTACTGCAAGTACCACACAGCAGGCTGCATGCAATTGCCAAATGGTGGCCAACAATTGGTACAGAGGCCATCACATGCACATGTGCAGATACCTATAAAAGCAGGCTGTACTAGCTGTCCACACATGCAGTCATTTCATTGCAGGAACAGAGAGAGAGAGAGAGAGAGAGAGAGAGAGAGAGCATTATAAAGCGACACAGAGAGACACAGACCACAGCAACAGCAACAGGAAACAAAAAAGATATAAAAGAAAATATATATGAAAAAAATATTTTGAAAAAAATATATATTGAAAAAATATATATTGAAAAAAATATATATTGAAAAGAAATATCTTGAAAAAAAATATATTGAAAAAATATATATTGAAAACAAAACTATATTGAAAAAAAGAAAATATATTGAAAAAATATATTGAAAAAAACAATATATTGAAAAAAAAAATTCATTGAAAAAAATATATAGAAAAAATATAATATATTGAAAAATATAATATATTGAAAAAAAATATTTTGAAAAAAAAATATGATATAAACAAAACAAAGTGTACAAAACACATGGAACTGACTACTACAAACACATACAAAGGAAGGTATGTAACAGATATGTATTTACTGGCATGTAGTAGATGTTTTTGAAGAGTACTCTACATAGTTTGAATCATCCATATGTGGCAGCAGTACGTATCTATGCACAGATGCCCTGCATAACTACTGCCATGGAGAAATCAGTGTGTAGCTGTGTGCAGTGGGATATGACTGTGACATATGTAGTTCATCATTAAATGTCAAACATCTGATCCATGTTATCTGTGTTCTGTACAGTAGTGTGTACAATGTCTGTTTGGGGGAGTAGCGCATACAGTTATGTAAACATGGATGTGACAGAGTAACAAATGCATGATAGTCATATTAACGTGTAGCTTAGCATTGGTAACAGCTGTACCAGGCTAGTATGGTAATTTAGCATTTGCAGCTATATATACACCCTCTAATATTACTGTGTGCTCACGTGACACCTGTTCATGTTGCAGCAAGGCCCAACAGGTCAGCCGTGAGGTACATGGACATACAACAGTGTGGTCCTTGTGTGTGTATGGCACACACATACGGAGAGATCTGTCTGTGTCAGATATATTAGCATCTGTACATGTGCATAGAGCAAGGGACATACTGCAACTGTTTGTGAAAGGTGAATATATATATGTTGCTGAAGGTTGTTATGTGCATATTTCTATGTAGGTTGTAGTGTGTGGCAAACCAGACAGCATACAGTGCTGGTATATGTAATGTGGTGGTTGAACGCTGTGGGTATGATTCGTCAGGTTTGCAGTGTTGCAGCCAGTGAGGCCTGCTAAAGCTACATGGGCTGAGAACACCTTCAATGCATTCCGCACAACACTGTGCAATATTATGACATAACTGTATGCCTCACAGCCTTCTCATACTTGATATTCCCACCATGAAAGGTGGACTGTATATGTGCCTATATGTATATCTATATGTATACCAATGGATGTTTATATGTATGTGTGTGTGTGTGTGTATATATATATATATATATATATATATATATATATATATATATAGAGAGAGAGAGAGAGAGAGTGAGAGAGAGAGAGAGACAGGGTCATATTTACTGCAACAGATGCCTGGTGACAAAGCCATGGACTCAAGCTCAATGTTGACACTGCATTGGCATCCCTCCTTGTAAAAACTCAGTACCCATTAACTACCACATAGGTGGTAGTCTACTTAACACCGAAGGTGTGATAAGAGACCATGGGACACAGGTGGACAGTAGTCTCCCCTTTGATAGTCACAGTGCCACACTAGTCATGTAATCTGTCTACGTGGCACACATCATCACAAAAGGTGTGTCATCCAGGGAAATATAGGTCAGTGTTCCCCTCTACTCCACACACATAAAACCCATTATAGAGTACAATGCCCCATGTGGTATGTACCTCACAAGACATCTACAGCAACTGGAAAGGACACAGACATACCTCACAAAGAGTAATAATGGCCTCAAATGGATGCCCTATGCAGACCGTCTCACAAAACCACAGCTAGACTGTGTCGCATACCATCTACCCAGAGGTGACTTCTGCCTAATATGCAAAGCTATGTGAAACCCAGAGCTGTTGGACATGCTCCACGTAAACAGATCACAATCCCTATGAGCTACATGCTCTAGGGACCTAAACATTGTCACCTCAATAAACAGCACATGCTGGAGGGATAGATCCCTATCTCAGAGACATCCCATACTCTGGAACAAACCACCTATCAATAGCAAATAAAGCTCCTAATTAGCAGTCATCATATATAAACCTGATGATTGTATAGGAGATAGGAAATACACCCCGGGAATCACCTCTGTGGCTCTGCTTGACAGGGCCACGTGAAATGAAATTACCTATGTGTCAATGGCCAGGGTAGCATATGGCTAGACATCTGTAGGTCCTAGGGCCAGTAGCTTATAACCTACCTATGAACCGATACGCACCCATATGTACTTGTTGCAATAATTGCTATGTGAGGTTGACTGAGTGTGATGGTGAATGTGTTGGTGAATGTGTCAGAGTTCTGTATATGTGTGATAGCTAAGTGGGAAACTGTTTCTGTCATGGTATTATGTGTCCTAGCTGTGATCCCAGCAAAAGATGTGTATGCTATTGCTAGGCAGAAAAAGCAGTATGCCAGACAGTCTGACATAGTCTGTTGGTGTCGACTGGGGTGTCCCATTGTAGGCTACAGCAGTACATGTATGCTTATTGAGTGTTACTGCTGCTGAATCCAACCCCTGAATGAACTGTAGTACTACCCAAAGCTGTATGCCTAAACAGCACAGTATGGTGTATGTCCACATGTCTTGGAACCACTGTTTTGTTTGTTCCCCATAGTCCTCACAGATGACATACCTCAGGCATAAGGTTTTGTAACTACTCACACACAGTACTGTATGGTACACAGGTAAAGGTCATGTGGGTTGCCATACCTTTGTGTCTGGTATGTATGTCTGATGTGTGTCTGTGTATGCCTGTACCATGGCCTCTGTCATATGTGTGTTACAGGATATAGGTGCGTATCTAGCAACATGTATAGTCTAGTACAGCAGTATGCCACCTATATTGACGAATGAGCACATATGTTAGGCAGGGGTTTGAAATCAATGACTAGTGTGGTATACTGGTAATACTGTAACTGGACTTTACAATCATTGCAATGAATTACATGTTATGTTATGCATTAGCTTGATATATACCCCCTGTGGCTAGGTGTTGCATTGTGTCACATACAGTGTACCATGTACTGTTGTATAGTCTTACATACTGGTTTATCTTTGTTGCTGTGCAAAACATGGTTTGATATATAGAGTGTGCCAGGCACTGTCAGGCAGTTATGGGTTGAGCACTGATATGTGGTATTGAAAGTGTGTATCCTTTGACAGCCAATAGGTTGCTATATATGGCAGTTAAATGATATCTGTACTTTAGAATGTTAAGTGTGCCACTTGACTTGCTCACACATATTCTTTCATTGTCTTCCAGGGTCATGGCCCACCATCGTAATCCCTCATACAGCCCAGCAGAAGAGGAAGTGATTACAGCCACCATGGTTCAGCACTATGCCATGCTGTTCTCAAGAACCAGCCAGGACCAGCATGAGCAGACTGCACTGTGGCAAGATCTTGTCCGTAGGGTAAATGACATAGGCATGCATAATCGGACATATGAGCAGGTACACCATCACTGCAGTGATTTAATTAGACATGTCCAGCAGCATGCGTCTGATATCCATAGACAACAGCTTGCCACAGGTGGTGAGGTAGCCATCCATCCCACCCCTCGCCAGAGTGGAGGAGCTGCTCCTGAGCCAGGTGGCTCCTGGCCAACAACAACAACAACAACTAACATGCATCATCATGGAGGCGGGAGCCACCCAGCAAGTTGACAGGAAGCGTGCAGGTAACATGGCATAGCTGTACACTACTGTTACCTCTATTGGTAGATCATGCTTATGTGAGATGTGTACTGTGTAGTTACAAGATGTGGTGCCTAGTGTTGTGCAATAATAATAATTTGGAATATAATATGCAGGCCTGTGACTGTCAACAGTCGTACTACTGTAAGACTGCAAACACACAGTAACAATGCCACAGTTGTTGCCACTGACAAACTGTCTCATATCCTTGTAGGTCCCTCTGGTGTGACAGCAAGGCAGCAGACCCATGCTGGTGAGTGTGTTCTACATTTAATATTGCTAATTAACTGTGCATGTCATAGGTGAGGTGTAGGCCATGTACACATCACACACCAGCACATAATACATGCTGTGCATGTTTGCTGTGAGACTATGCACATCTCAGTAACGTGAGTAGCTGCCTTAAACACATGCAATACACAGAGCATCCCACACAATTGTGGCAACACTGTAGTGGACGTTGGATAGGCAGAGTTGATACACATGCACACAACCCACACAACTGTGTCATATGCAGTACACGTTAACATGCTACACATGGCATATTCAGACACCCGCTGTAAGGTCACACTTCAGTACCCCAAATGTCATCCACACAGCACACATAATATACCTGAGGGGTAGAGGCCTCTCATGTGGCTGTGCGACACTCTTCAACACATAACACATTCATGTTAGGCAATGCCCCGTACTGGGCACCTTATGAACCCATGTAACAACTGGCCATGAAATAATGAATGTAGCCATGGTACTGCAGTTCAGGTACAGCATGCTATGTGCCGGTCTGGCACACATTAGTAGCCTTGAGTGACCACATGATGCTGCATGATGATGTCTCATGGTACTACACCCCATCCAGTTACAGTGGCCACAGTACTACACGTATCATTAATTGCTATGCACCTCAATGTTGTGTGTGTGCAAACATATGCACCTATACACAATATGCATAGCAATCACCATTTGTACAAAGTGACACACATGTCTTGTAATGCTATTGAGTGTATAGCTCACATGACACACATTGTGTATGTGTGATGTTTAATGTTGCAGTTGTGTGGTAGCATGCCATGTTATGGCTGGCACTGGCATGTCCACAATATGTCCTACACTCACCATAACTACCGTACAATGGCTATGTTGAGCAATGGTATTCCATCAGGTATACATGCACCACTCATCCTGTGTGTATACATAGCATGCATGTGCTAAACCTGTGTCCACAATTATCTGCTAAAGACACAGAAGCTCTAATCAGAAATGGATATCTATGTGACACACTGATACACATCCAGCCATGGTATGTATACCTGTGAGTGATGGTGCACAGGACATTGCAGAGCTTTTAATACTTGCACAGCAATGTTGTGTCCATGTACACATTGCGTTCCAGGGTGAGGCCAATCACTGAACAAAACACACATGCATCAAAGCCATGTATACTGTTATTAGCAAGGGCTGTCTACACTCACACTGCATGCTGTTGAGCAACACACGTCCTGCATGCTGTCACATTTGATATAAATGTTTGGCTTGTGATACTGTACCCCACCATCACATGCTATTGAGTATGTTCTGGATTGCTGGTGGTGTATGTGTATGTGTGTGTGTGTGTGTGTGTGTGTGTGTGTGTGTGTGTGTGTGTGTGTGTGTGTGTGTGTGTGTGTGTGTGTGTGTGTGTCTGTTTTAGTGAGGAGTGTATTTGTGTGCATGTGTTCATGTGTGCATGTGTTCATGTGTGCATGTGTGCATGTGTTCACGTGTGCATGTGTTCATGTGTGCATGTGTGCATGTGTTCATGTGTGCATGTGTGCATGTGTGCATGTGTGCAGACATCATGTACAGGTTGTAAAGTGTGTTTCCTGTCTCCCTCTCGCAGGTGCTGATTTTGGGCTGGTTCACTGCAGCAGGGAAACTGATGTCACTGAGCATGATAGTGATAATGACGATAGGTGTGTTGAGGCACAGGCATGTTTGCCAGGGTCTGTCGTTGGGCCAACAATCGAAAGTACACAAGTGTCCATCCCATCCATGCACACAGTCATACTGCCAATACATCCATCACCAATGCCCTTAGCTGAGGGACAGTGTACAGCCGGCATTGGCCAGGACAGTGTGGTATCTATGACACATGCATCCCAACACAGAAGCCATACCCAGATGTCTGGAAGGGTACCACATCGGCAAATGTCCAGGGGTTCTAGTCAGAGTGCTGCTGCTCATCATGCCACTGGCAGATGTGCCATAGGTCTTACAACCTCACGCATGTTCCAGGCTGTCATGGAGGTACAGGCATGTATGGAATGGTACACCAGACAAGGACTAAGGGCACAGAGGGCACATAACACTGCCATAATTGACAGTATCCATGACCTAGCAGGTGCCATCTGTCATTACACTGAGGTCACTGATAGACGTTGGGGTGAGACATTAGATGTCCTCCACAGTGTCATATCCATGTGTCAGGACAGTGCGGGATGGTTGAGTCATCGACATGGACATATGCCAGCAACATCAGCAGCTGACAGTCACCGCGGACGTCCCTCAAGTCACAGCCACTCCTGTAGTGCCAGTACCAGCCCCAGCAATGTTGGGGGTGGGCTGTCCATAGACCGTCCTAGAAGACCATGTGCAAGTGGCTCTGGACAGTCCCAGCAGGGACCTGGGTCCAGTGCACATCCATCTACCTCTGGGGATAGTACCCAGTCAGGCTTAGTACCTGATAGTGTCAGTAGCACCCCTGCCAGGCACAGGTGCCATATCCATGGCCAGAGACGGTGATCTGTAAAGCCTGGCAGGTACAGTCTGTGGCTGTCCCACAAATACCCATATATGGCAGCCACATGGTGGAACTGTGTGCATGCAGACACACACACACATAAACAAGACACCTAGGGCTACCACATACACGCACACATTACATCAACATTGGCCCAGAGCAGTACTCTTGGCCCTCACACACACACACACACACACACACACACACACACACACACACACACACACATACATGTCGATTGTATGGCTCACTGTAGGCCTTTGGCAAACCAAAAACACACCCTGTGCATATGATGAAACCTGTGCCACCTCCTGTCATCTGTAATATCGATGCAGGAACAGGCTACCATGGTGCTGATGCACAGGGTGACTTTATAGCAGTATAGCAATGTTAGCATGTTGTCAGCAGTAGAGTGTAATGATATGCTTGAAGGTGTAGCTGAGCAGGCATGATGCATGTAAGCTATGATTGTCAATGTAGTAACGTTTACACCAGGGTTAGTTCCAATAGTGTATTGTCCACCCACGTGCCACTTGGCTGATGTGTGTAGTATTGGCAGCATGTGTTAGAGAGTGGACAGTATGTGTGGGATGTGTGTGGCACAGATTTGCAGGTGTACAATTTTGGACATGGTGGAGGTGTACTGTCTGCATGTATGTGCATAGTGGACACATGGGCAGGGTGACATGCCCTGTATTACACACTAACACACCATAGTCTTGATTGGTGGCCAGTATGCATTGTACTACACACATTTCGGAACTTGACTACACATGTGTGTATGACATGGTTTGACACTGTGCTGTGGGTGATACTGTTACTATCTGTCATTGTTTTGCATTCTGGTAGTATACATAACTTCAACAGCCTGACCATAACCAATCGTTAGATGATGTCTTGACAACTGACACACAGATGTAGGACACACAGTAACATTTGGATCCTTCAGGTACTATACTATGCCAGTAACCAGTGGTATTCCCCTGCACCCATTATTGAGACCACTCCTGTTTGGCATATAGCTCTCTTAGATACAAGCAATCACAGTAGGGGTATGTCCGTCCATGTGTGGTAATGCATACTGTGGCCTATAATGCATTCTCCAGATGACACACACATCCTCCACAAGGGTATCGCACAGACAGATCCCTGTTGTCAAACCCATGCTGTAAAGCTATAAGCCAATCAAAGCATAGTCATCCACCTTTATGGAACATAGTATCCCCACAGTACCACATAGCTAGTAGCCACCAACATGAAGAACAGGTACCGATGTGTACATGCAACCAAGTGGTACATCATCTCTCCTTTGATAATCACATTTCCAAAGGTATGTTTAAATCCCTCAGTGGATCACATAAGCAATAAGGGGTCTGCATGCATATCCACAAAGGTTGTTGTACACCTATAATGAATAGCCATCATTGATAGACCCTGCTGCGTTTGAACAGGTCTGACATATGCCTCGGCCATAAACCCTCTCTCACACAATTCTATAGAAACCGTAATGAGTGTGTGTGACACAGTTGACCTAGGCCAGGGATCACTGCAGTGGCTGGCCTTGTCACAAGCATACAGATGTGACCTAAGGTCTGAAAAGCAGCAGCACACTCTTGAAAAGATGACAGATGTGTTCTTGGAGAAAGCAGGGTTCCCACACATGCAATAATTGAGGTCATATGTACGTATATGTATTTGCCACACAGCTACCTCACATGTGCAATGCACATACTGGTGTCATACTGATATGTCATACAGTAGTAAAAGCAAAACCCACAACCCATTGACCAGCAGTGTCACACACACACTCACCAAGTGCAGGATTCAAACCCCTACAGAACTACTTCATGATACTAGAGGCGCATGTATTAAGACGACACGCTATACACATTACTGTGAGTTCTCATTTCCACAGGTATATTTGTAGGATGGTAACATCATCAGACCTGACAAAGATTAGTATACCACTTTTAAGGTGTTTGTGTACTCTCCAAAAAGGTTGCTCCTCTCCAAGGGGATCACACACAAACAGACACACTTGTCAGCTGCAGGATTTAAACCCCTACCTAACTGGTTTATGATACTACAGGTGTACGCATTTACACAACATGCTATACACATTACTGTGAGTTCTACTTTCCACAGGTATATTTGTAGGATGGTGACATCATCAGACTAGACAAAGTGGGTTACATTAGGTGACATTGGGTGGGCTACATAGAGGGAATGTCTAAACACTTTGGCCATGTGATCATCAAAGGAGAGTTTACTATCTAACTGTGTCCCCAGGGCCTTCATGACTTTCTCCATACATACTGGAGTACCACCTATGTGGTAATTTGTTTGCACTTTGTTTTAGCCAAACGGGATGACAATGCATTCTTTGGCATTCTTCTTGGGGCATTGTTTTGACACCAGGTATCTGTCTCTGTAAGCCCCTACTGGAGGATGTGTGTGTCAGCCATAGAGTCGATTATGGACCACAGTTAGCAGTTATCTGCAAATCTGTTCAGCCATACTCCTCCCATGCTTGTCTGTACCTCTGAGCAGTGTCTACTGAACAGGTGGGGTCCCAGGACCAAGACCTGTGGGATGCCATTTGTGACTGTCTTAGAGTCGGACATGGCACCCGCAACTCTGAACATGTGTATTTGATCTGTGAGCCACTTGGCCACACATCCTGTGACATAGCTGTTGATGTTCAGGCTGGCAAGCGTGCCCATGATGACAGAGTGGGGAATGGTGTAAAAAGTCCTTAGTGAGGTCCAGGTGGGCTGTGTGGACTACTTTCACCTCCATCTATGTCCTTGGTAACTGTTTGAAGTAAGTCAACTATGTTTAGGAGGCAGGATCTGCCTTTAACAAGGCAAGGTTGTGTAGAGTCCAGTGTCTGGAGGTCCACAATGTCTCTGTTTATGGGTTCCATGACAATTTGCTCAATAGCTTTGTAGACCCGGCTGAGTAGACATATAGGGCAATGGTTTCCAGGTTCTGTTGTGGCACCCCCTTTGTGGAGCTGGGTGACTGTTAGTGTATGCCATTCTTTGGGTACATACCCTGTGGTACGATTGAGTCTGGGCAGTGAATGTAGGTGAGGGTGTATTTCCTTTTGGGCCTAGTGTAAGACGCAGCCTGGGACACCATCCAATCCCATTGATGCTGTGCTCTTGGCTTTGGAGAGGGCTGTCTTTACCTGCATGTCCATGACATCTGGGGCTCTGCATCCTTCTGTGATGGACACAGGCCCTTTTGGGGGTGATGGGGGAAAGTTTACACTGAACTTGTCCCCCAGGATGTGGGCAATGAAAGTTGGTTCAGTGTATTCCTTGCCATTTGTCAGTAGCTGACAGCATATTTGGAAGTTGACACCTACATGTCTGGTATAGCTACCGCAGGCTTTGTGGTTGTTATTCTTACAGTCCTTGGCAATTTGTCTTTTGAAAGTGTCCTTGAATTATTTTATGAGCGATCATTGTTTCTTCCTAGTAATGATCAGTGATGCCTTCCCTTTAGTGAAGTTGGCTCTATCAGGTGTTAGTTTCCTCCTTCTGTTGTCTAGCTTATTTATGGGCAATGACCACCAGATTGTTTTCTTATTTTTGGAGGAGTGCATCTTGGTTTTATTTGTGATGTCTCGATCCATGCATCCCTGTAGATGCTCATAGGACGCACTTGTAACTGATTCGGCAAATTGTATACCGTTATCCTATAGCAAGAGGTCTTTGGAACTTTCCACTTTTGTCTTGGGATGTGTGCAGTTTGCTTTTGAAAATGTCTTCACGGTGGTTTCATTGACTGGGTGGGGGGGGGATATGGATGTCCAGTGTGATTACTTTATGATTTGATATTACCAGAGAGGGTTTTATCTCTGTTGTGGAACACTGGTACCCCATGTTGGTGATGATCATGTCCAGTATGGTGTCACCTCTAGTTGGCATGGTGACCAGCTGTTCCAGGGTGTTAGAGCTTTTAAACTCTAGGAAACATTGGGCAAAGGATGTTGTACACAAGTAATTCTCCCACTCAATGTTTGGGTAGTTGGAATCACCTCATATAATGGTGTTTGATAGGGCCTTTATATTTTCCACTGTTCTCAGGAATACTGAGTGAGGTTCCTCTGACAAGGCAGGTGATCTGTAGCAGGCTACAATCTGATGAGCAGCTTTGCCCACTGTTAGTTGCACTTGCATGGTCTCCAAGGCCTCATGCTGTGCCACTAACCTGAAGGTGTAGGTATCCATAAGGTAAATGGGTACACCCCTTTCTTTTGTATTTCACTCATGGTTTGGGGTCCGAAGGTCAGAAGGATTGTGAGTGTTTTACGTGGAGCATGTCCAACAGCTCTGCGTTTGACATAGCTTTGTATGTTAGGCAGTGAACACATCTGAGTAGGCGATATGCAAGGGAGTACAGATGGACCATTTTGAGATGGTCTGTGTATGGCATGTATTTCAGGCCGCTAATGCTCTTTGTGAGGTATTGCTGCAGACTTTCCAGTTGTTGTAGTTGTCTTGTGAGGTACATAGTAAAAGTGGCGTTGCACTCTACTATAGTTCTAGTGAGTGATGAGTAGTGGGGAACAATGTCCTCTTCTATTCTGTATGAGACACATTTTGTGATGAGGTGTGCCACATAGCAGGGTTTCCTGACTACTGTGGGGATGGGATTATCACAGTTGTGTCCAGTGTCCACCTGTGACCCAAGGTCTCTTGTCACACTTTCAGTGTTAAGTATACTGCCGCCTATGTTGTAGCTCTTGGCTACAGAGTTTTTAACAAAGGGGATGACAATGCACCTTTTGGCATTGAGCTAGAGCCCATGGCTTTGACAACAGCCATCTGTCTCAGTGAGACTCTTTTGTAGGATGTCCACATCTTTAGTGCTTACAATTATGGCTCCTAGTTTGCAGTCCTCTGGAAACTTCAGTAGCCACAGACCTTCCATGTTAAATTTTACTTCAGGGAAGTAGATACTAAACACGACAAGACACAGGACTGGACCTTGTGGTACTGCACTCATCACTGGTCCAAAGTCATACTTGGAGTCTGCTACTTTCACAGTGTGTATTCTGTCAGTAAGCCTGTTGGCAGCACATCTTGTGACATAGCAATTTATACCTAGTTTAGTGGGGTTTATCTATATTTCCAGAGTGTGGGGTGGTGTTGTAAGACATGGCAGGATCAACATAGGCTGTGTGAACCACCTTACCCTTGTTGACGGTTCTGTTGACTGCTTCAATGTCATCTATCAGGTTTAGGTGACATGATCTGCATTTTACAAACCCAACATGGCTGTGGTCCAGGGTCTGGGGATTACAAATGTAATTTTTTATATGTTGTATGATGATACATTCCATGGCCTTGAAGAGCGGGCTTGTCAGGCTAATGGGGTGCTAGTTCCTGAGGTCCGTGGTGCCTCCACCCTTGTGTAGTGGGATAACTGTCACTGTGCACCATTCAACAGGCACAAAGCATGAGGTGAGGCTATGACTGCACATGGTACATCAGTGTGGTGCCTGTTCGTTCTGTGGTTTGTGTGGAACACAGCCTGTGAAGTTATCTGGTCCCATGGCTGCTGTGATACTGGCTTTGGAGAGTGTTTTTTACCTGTGCAGCCGTGATGACAGCAACTTTGCAGTCTTCCATTATAGAGATGTGCTCTTTCATGGGTGAGAGGGGGGTACAGTTAACACTGATCCTATCTGCCAGGATGTTGGCAATATCAGTTGAGTCTGTATATTTAGTGCCATTGAGCTGTAACTCAGAACAGATCTGAGTGTAGCCATGACATGGACCTGTCTGTTGGGCAGAGATCTCCTGAGTAGACAGTATGCAACAGAGTACAGATTGGATTACATTCAGTCTTGTTGCATGGGGCAACTGTTTGAGGCCAGTAATCCTCTTGTTAGGGTACTTCAGTGGTCTTTCTGGCTGCTGAACATGCCTAGTCAAATTCATTGCAAGTGTGTTGTGGTACTCTCTGACGGGTCTGATGACTGATGAGTACTGGGAACCTCCTTTGACCTACATGCACAGACCTTGGCAGTTTGTGTGAACACATAGCATGATTTTCTGCTAACTTTGTGAATGTGTTTCTGGAAGTAGAGATGTCTATCCAAATTTGTCCATAGATCCCTTATTATCACCTCCGTATTTGGCATAAGTGTGTGAGCATGCCCATTATGACCTTTTAGTGTGATGTTGAATGAAATCCACTACATTTGTTGGAATGTGTGAGCACACCCAGTATAGACATTTATACTATATGAGTATGGAAAATCAAGTTGTATTTTTACAGCAGGCCTCACCTTTGTGTCATAGATCAACAGGGATCATGCTGTGCCTGCAGGGCTTCCATGAGACACTTTGCATAGACTTATCAACATTTCTACATACAGGGGAGACAGCTATTCTTTGTACATTTCTACCCAGGGGCACACGTGATTGTTACTGTGGGTGTACATACGATGAGGGGTTCACCTGACACTTATACACATTTGCTATGCCTGCACTGCTATGAACGGTACACCATTTCAGTCTGTACTCTTGCCTATCGTACTGGCTTGAGGCATACTACTGTACTACACTTCTTAGCGTCCAATGCCACATATATAAGATTGCAACTTCATAGCCTACACAACCCACATCACACCGCCTGGCCTGATGTTCTCTGTCTGCATAGGCCTGTGGGGGAGGTTACCCATATGCATCTTTAGGGGCATGTTACAGCATTTCTTTGTGTTTGCATTACTGTACAATTGTCCTGCTGTGTCTGTGCTACTGAAATGCTATCATGGCTTAGTGGTTCAGTACTATGACTATAGTGCACAGTTTCCTGGCTTTGAGCCCTGTCACTGCTTTTTATTTTCATGCTGGGCAGACCAGACTGCTTAAGGGACAGTAAAGCTAATATGAGCATGTTTACCTGTCTTTGCTCAACTTTGCACGGCTTTGCCCGGCCTTGCCCAACATTGCTCAACATTGCCCAACATTGCGTTACTTGGCACGGGTAATTTTGTTTACATATACTAAATATTGGTAAATGCTGCTTAGCACTGCTTTATATTGCTTAAAACATGGCAATCATGCCTCCGGTGGTGCTGCAGGGCTGCCTATGCCAGATGCACATACTACACTCCCTATACATGTTTGGAAACAGGTAGTGTCAAGTTAGGCATCCCTTTTATTTTATGTGTGAGTCAGAGAGAGGTATCATTTCCAGGGTTCCTACTGAGCCAGTGTATGTGCTATGCGTTGCCTCTTTGCCAAGGCCAAGGCATACTGGGCATGCCTCCTTCTGCCTACTGGGGCAGGCTCAGGTTGTTCCTCCTCCAAGTCACATTGTGCCTGTGCAGGCCTTGGCAATGGTGGGGGGCTGTTTGGCCCTGCCCCATGCTGTTCCTGCTGCAGCTGTTTTCACAGGATCATATTGTGTAGCATGGCACATACCATGACAATTTGGGTACATGTAGTTGGTGAGTACTGCAAGGCTCCACCAGATGTGTCCAGGCACCGGAACCGTGACTTGAGCATCCCAAACACACACTCGATTACATTTCGTGTTTGTGCGTGTGCCTCATTATGGTGTTCTTGTTCAGGTGTGTGTGTGCATTTCTGATGGGTGTCATCAGCCACGGCTCCAGTGCGTATCCAGCATCCCCCACTAGGTGACCATCAGGGATGTCCCCACTAGCAAATGTCTGGTACAGTTGCGTCAGATGCCAGATATGGGAATCGTGGTAGCTTCCAGGGCAGCCAGCACACATATTCAGTATTATGCCCTGGGCATTGCACATGACCTGGCAGTTGATGGAGTCAAAGCCCTTGCAGTTGATGTAGGCCCTACCCTGCTCACCAGCTGGTGCTTTGATGTGTATGTGTGTGCAGTAAATTGCATCCACTACCTCAGGGTATTCCACTATTTGCTGGAAGAGATGCATATTGCTGGCCAATACCTCATGGGAATTGGGGAAATATACATGATCACCGACATGTGCTGACATGGCATTCAGGAACTGGTGCAGTACCCTGGATGCTGATGCCTGTGAAATTCCCATCATATCACCAGTTGGTCCCTGGAAGGTACCTGTTGCTAGTATTATTAGGCCAACACATACCTTGGTTTCCACTGGGATGGGTTCCCCTCTGTTGGTTCTGTGTGTGAGGCGTGGCCTGCACAGCTCAACAATTTGCTGCAGGAGCTCTCTGTCCACTCTATAGCACTCCACTATCTCCAGCTCATGTAGCCTCTGGTAGGTTACCCTGGGTCTGTACACTCTTCTCCGTCTCCTCACTGTGGGTTGCTCAGCAATATTTGCAATGGCACCACCCTCAGCATCTTGCACATGTTGCCTTATAATAGCAATGGAATGGCAGCCCCTAACATTTCTTTGTCTCAGTTAAGCTTTTTAAGTTTTCACTTCTCTTTGCAACAGCCTTACACAGGCTTACACGGGTGCACACATGTGCACACAGGCTTAGACGGGTTTACAGGTGCGCACACGAGCGCACACAGTGTAAGCATCTTTGCAAGAAACTTTGGTGGTAGCCACGGCGTACACCTTCAGTTTCTGGGTTTCAGTTCAGACAACTGTAGACACGCCTCTTCCAGTCCTGAGTAACTCACAGCAAACACATGCCACTCTGCTCCAGTAAGCTTACAGTCTTTGATACATACCCCCCCATGATGTCACCTATCTTCTACTCCCCTAATCCTACTCTTACACTCTAGGGACATGGTTCACATGGCAGGGAAAAGTGGGATTCACTATCCTTATACTCATTTGCATAGGATTGTCTACTAATGCTTGGTGACATCTCTCAGACTGAGCTTCCCCCCTTAGCAACCACTACTCAGTAGCCATGTTGTCTTCAGCCTGCCATTCACTTGCATGGCAGATGGATATTTTTAATAAAATGACTATTTTTGGCTTTTATTTTTTTTTCTGGTTTTTAGAGCACCGTACATTTGCATGGCG